>NC_056738.1:59443555-59608555 GCF_019279795.1 Protopterus annectens
TGACCTGAAGAGGGCTGTGCACAAGAGATGCCCTCACAATGTGACAGATTTGGAGCACTTTTGCAAGTAAAAGTGGGCAAATATTGCCAAGTCAAGATGTGCCACTCTGATAGACTCTTATCCAAGAAGACGACTTCTTCTTATTTCAGCTGCTCCTTTAAGGGGTTGCCACAGCGGATCATCTGTTTCCATTTCTTCCTATCCTCTGCATCTTGCTCTGTCACACCAACCACCTGCATGTCCTCTCTCACCACATCCATAAAACTTATCTTAGGCCTTCCTCTTTTCCTGTTACCTGGCAGCTTCATCCTCAGCATCTTTTTCCCAATATACTCTGCATTCTTCATCAGCACATGTCCAAACCAATGTAATCTTGCCTCTCTGGCTTTGTCTCCAAACCTTCCAGCCTGAACTGTCCCTCTAATATACTTATTCCTAATCTGTTCCACTCTCATCACACCCAGTGCAAATCTTAACATCTTTAACTCTGCCACGTCCAGCTCTGACTCCTGCCTTTTGTCAATGCCACTGTCTCCAACCCATATAACATAGCTGGTCTCACTACCCTCTTGTAGGCCTTCCCTGTCACTCTTACTGGTACTCGTCTGTCAGAAATCACTCCTGACACTCTTCTCCACCCACTCCATCCTGCCTGTACTGTTTTCTTCACCTCTCTTCCACACTCACCATTACTCTGAACTGTTGATCCCAAGTACTTAAACTCATCCACCTTCACCACCTCTACTCCCTGCATACTCACCATTCCTCTATCCTCCCTTTCATTCACACACATATATTCTGTCTTAGTCCTGCTGACCTTCATTCCTCTCCTCTCTAGAGCATATCTCCACCTCTCCAGGGTCTCCTCCACCTGTTCCCTACTCTCACTACAGAACACAATGTCATCTGCAAACATCATAGTCCATGGGGACTCCTGTCTGATCTCGTCTGTCAACCTATCCATCACCATTGCAAATAAGAAAGGGCTCAGAGCTGATCCTTGATGTAATCCCACCTCCACCTTAAACGCATCTGTCACTCTCACCGCAAACCTCACCATTGTCACACTACCCTTGTACATATCCTGTACCACTCTTACATACTTTTCTGACACTCCTGACTTCCTCATACAATACCACATCTCTTCTCTAGGCACCCTGTCATAGGCTTTCTCTAAGTCCACAAAGACCAAATGCAACTCCTTCTGACCTTCTCTGTACTTCTCCATCAACACACTCAGAGCAAACATCGCATCTGTAGTGCTCTTTCCTGGCATGTAACCATTCTGCTGATCACTAATCATCACCTCCCTTCTTAACCTAGCTTCCACTACTCTTTCCCATAACTTCATGCTGTGACTGACAGTTTAATCTTTCTGTAGTTACTACAGCTCTGCACATCACCCTTATTCTTAAAAATCGGTACCGAAACACTTTTCCCTCCATTCCTCAGGCATCCTATCACTTTCAAAGATTTTATTAAACAATCTAGTTAAAAACTCCACTGCCATTTCACCTAAGCATCTCCATGCTTTCACAGGTATGTCATCTGGACCAACAGCCTTTCCATTCTTCATCCTCTTCATAGCTGTTCTTACTTCCTCCTTGCTAATCCACTGCACTTCATGATTCACTATCTGCATATCATCCAACCTTCTCTCCCTGTCATTCCCTTCATTCATCACCCCCTCAATATACTCTTTCCACCTGCTCAACACACTCTCATCACTTGTGAGTACATATCCCTCATTATCCTTTATCACCCTTACCTGCTGCACATCTTTACTAGCTCGGTCCCTCTGTCTAGCCAATCAGTACAGGTCCTTTTCTCCCTCCTTAGTGTCCAACCTTTCATACAACTCTTCATACGCCTTATCCTTAGCCTTCACCACCTCTCTCTTTGCCATGCACCTCATCTCCTTATACTCCTGTCTACTTTCTTCATCTCTCTGACAATCCCACTTCTTCTTCACCAACCTCTTTCTCTTTATACTCTCCTGTACTTCCTCATTCCACCACCAGGTCTCCTTGTCTCCTTCCTCTTTCCAGGTGTCACATCAAGCATCTTTCTAGCCATCTCCCTAGCTCTACTGTAGTTACCCAGCTATTCGGTAACTCTTTACTGCCACCCAGTGCCTGTCTTAACTCCTCCGTGAACTCCACCTCACAATTACCCTTTCTCAGTTTCCACCATTTGATCCTTGGTGCTGCCCTCACACTCCCCCTCCTCTTTTTGATCACCAATGTCATCCTACAAACTACCATCCTATGCTGCCTAACTACACTTTCCCCTGCCACCACTTTACAGTCTCCAGTCTCCTTCAGACTGGCCCTTCTACATAAGATATAATCCACCTGTGTGCATCTCCGTCCACTCTTGTATGTCACCCTATGCTCCTCCCTCTTGTTAAAAAAATGTATTCACCACAGCCATGTCCATCCTTTTCACAAAATCCATTACCATCTGACCTTCTGCATTCCTTTGCTTAACATCATACCTACCCATCACTCCCTCATCCCCTCTGTTCCCTTCACAAACATGCCCATTAAAATCTGCTGCAATCACCACTCTCTCACTCTTGGGTACAGTCATCACCACTTCATCTAACTCACTCCAAAATGTTTCTTTCACATCCATCGCACACCCAACTTTTGGAGCATATGCACTAACATTCATCATTACACCATCAATTTCCAGCTTCATAAACATCACTCCATCTGACACTCTTTTCACCTCCAAAACACTCTTAGCATACTGTTCCTTCAGGATAACCCCTACGCCATTTCTCCTCCAATCCACACCATGATAAAACAATTTGAACCTGCCTCTGATACACCTAGCCTTGCTCCCCTTCATCTGGTCTCTTGCACACACAATATACCAACCTTCCTTCTGTTCATCATATCAGCTAGCTCTCTCCTTATACTGGTCATGCTGCCAACATTCAAAGTTCCGATCCTCACTATCACAGTCCTAGCCTTTACCTGCCTTTGGGCATGACTCCCCCCTCTTCTCCTCCTTCCCAAGAAGACTGAACGCTGTAATTAAACCAAAAGGTGCTTTAACAAAGTATTAGTTTAAGGGTGTGCACACTTATGCAACCAGCTTATTGTAGGTTTTTTATTTTTTATATTTTTCCCCTAACAGATTTGTTTTTCAATTGAACTGTATGGATTATAGGTCACATTAAAGGTGTGAAAAGTTTTACAATGATGTCTTGTTATCTCATTTTTTTTATATAACAAAAACCTGGCATTTTAACAGGGGTGGGTAAACTCTTTATATCCACTATATATATATATATATATATATATATATATATATATATATATATATATATATACCAAAGAAGAAGAAGAAAAGGCGTGTAGTATCTCTGGCATCATTAGGGGGGGCACTAAAAGGCTACCACAGTCTCACACCTTAGTATGAATTATCCCAACTTACAATCTTGTATTAACGCAGCTGCAGCCTTTCTTCAGTACAAAAGGCACCTGCTCAATTACATGGCATTGCTTCAAATGTGGATTACCACTGTTCATTTTTTAATCATGTTGCTGTTTAGAAGAAACAACACGTTGTGGCTCTTTACAGCTGTACTTACCATATGGTTGCTTAACACCATGATACAGTGTCACACCATAAGGCCTCAAGGTAACTTGAAACAACACCTGTGGGTTTCTTTCTGAAAATCTGTTAGCCTTCATGACTGCCAGCTTGGTCCAATCAGTGTAATACACGTTATTTTCAAATAACGTTATCCCAAAGGGGTGCGGAATTAATGATCCTCCACGTATAACTGTTTTCCTATTTAACAATAAACATATATGGTAAGTATTGTGAATTAACAGCTGAACAGTTTATTCATTAAATTACTATCTGAACCTAAAGACAACAATGTAGTAGGCAAAATAAACAGTTATGAAGTTTATACTGAAAAAAAAAACATGTCACCATGGCTCCAGACTTACTGAAAAAAAGTAACACTGTATAAACTGTGAATTTTACAGGAATGAAATGACCGGAAGATGCTGTGAAGTTACAAGATAACACAACAAATATCTGCTGATGAACTCAGAAGTAGCACAGCACAGAGATATAATACTATAAGCTACCTCAAACTCTTCATCAGGAGTGGACTTTCTGTGCACAAGGCCTTACCCCTTTGAAAATAAAATAGTTTTCCTTTGTTCACTCCTACAAATATCCTTCTGAAAAGGGAATATTGACCAGTGATGAATAGAGTAAAATTTAATTTCTGAATATTTTGGAATTAACAAACATTTTTTCCTGGCAGTCTATGCTACATAACAAAGTGAGCTACAATTAGTGCACGAGAAATTTCACTTTTGAAAAGAAGCTAGGACTGCCCTGAAAGGACTGATTCAGAAAGTACACCAAACTTTACAAGCCATGGAAAGTTTGCCACAGCTGCAGCAACCCCATGGAGGCAATGTACTGTCATTCCAGAATGGATGCCATAATTAATTTCTTTCTCATTTAATACCAGCTTATGCACTACAAAAATGACAGGCACACATACATACATAAATATACATACATACATACATATATATATATATATATATATATATATATATATATATATATATATATATATATTGTTAGACTAGATGTAAGTTGGTATACTTTCTCTAATCATGGAAGTCATGACATGAAGACTTCAAACACAGCAAATGCCTTCTTGTTTGTTTTAGTTTACTCTAATTCTTTGGTGACTTGCATAATTACTGTATTCATCACAGAATGATCCTCAGTGGTCCATAAAAGGGCAAACTGGGGAACTTGCCATTTCTAAACTCACAACTTTGGAATTAACACCACCACTCTGTATGTAATACATTTGAGTTGCATTTCAAAAATATATATTTTTTTTGCACCGGGTTATGTAAGTTGTTGTTGTTGTGTCTTTCGGCTTTTCTCGGTTAGGGGTTGCCACAGCGGAACTCCGGTCCGCTAATGATTGGCAGTAGATTTTTACGTGCTGGCTTGCCAGGCCTAACACACAACCTTCAACGAAGGAACGCCCATTCACGCATGTCGCCACACAGAAGACACTCTAACTGAACATCGAACGGGCAACGTCTAACTGTGAGGCGACAATGCTACCGCAGCACCACCACCGCAGTAATTTTCCAAATTTAAGCTTATTAATTAGTTTATTACAGTTTTTTTTTTTTTTCAAAGAGGCCAATGTCCTGTTTTGTACATAAAAGGCTGCATCTTCAAAACAGCTAGATATATTTTACAATGTTTCAGGGAATTTTACTAAGACATTTATCAGTAAAATAAACAGATTATGATCTTAATTTAGAAGCAAAGTAGAAACTGCAACTTGAGTTTTAATGAAAATTACTTATTTTTAATTCCAGATTTAGGCCACAATATTTACAAAGAATGAAAACCTTGCTTTCATAGGAAATACAGTAATGTTTAGAACTGTGTACGTTAATCCTTACAGAGTCTATTTTTTGACATAATAACAGTGTTGAAGACAAAAGCCAACAGAATCTCATTGTATGAATGTTAGTCTGCAAATGTTAAAACAAGAGTCACAGCAACTAAAATGTTAATGATGCTGAATTAAGTGCACCATGAAAACATGACACTGCAGATAAGTGCACTAAACAGAGAAATCTGCAATAAAGAATCTGTGGAAGATATTTAAGGACGTATGGAACAGGAGCATAGAAGTGGTTCACTCTTTTGTCAGTATCCTATATAAAAAAAATGGTCATTTTATACCTGTAAGTCCTCCATGTGCTGAGTTCATGAAAAGACAAAATGGTCTGAACAATTCTGAAAGACAAAGATGTTAGGCAGTTTGCTGGAGAGACTGAAAGTCTAAGGGTGACAAAGGAGAATCCTGAATTGCCTCAGTGGTAGAGTCTTCCCCACGTGACCAGACAGAAGAAGGGAAACAACATTCAGTGAGGAGAATATGAAGTTATGGGAATGACTTTGGACTCATGGTGGGTGTCATTTTAGATAAACCTCATAATGGGGGAAATGGAGAAAAGTGTTAAGGACTTTGAGGGGGGCTCATTTCTGAACCACACTATCCCTGCACTATCACCTTGGTAAAGGAATGAGGAAAAAGAAGCTGTTGCACTTGGTGTTGGTTGGGTAAGTAAAACTACTGTGTCAAGGTGTACTTCCGTGTTGCAGCAACTTTTGAGTCATGGGGGGAGAACCACTTATAAGGCTTCAAGAGGCTGCAGCTGAGCTTGTACACTAGTGTATTAGCCAGCTCTGGAACGTGAATGGATAAAGCTTCAATAGGTAGTAACTGAGCTTGCACACTAGTGTATTGGCCTGCTCTGGAATATGAAAGGCTAAGGCTTCAATAGGCAGCGACTGAACTTGTACACTAATGTATTGGCCTGTTCTGGAATGTGAAAGGTTAAGGCTTCAATAGGCACCAGCTGAGCTTGTACATTAGTGTATTGGCCTGCTCTGGAATGTGAACAGATAAGGCTTCAATAGGCAGCAGCTGAGCTTGTACACTAGCACACTGGCCTCTAATGGAATGTAGATGGCTATCAGAAAGTGATGAGATGAAGTACTCCATTCCCACAGTTACACAAGTTCTCTACATGCAGGCTACAAATTGAATTTTTTTTTTTTACCTTCTATTCATCCTCTGCTGCTTTTTGATAATAGTCATCTCCTGGTTAATTAAGCTAAATCCTTTTCCTTAATCATAAGTGAGAAAGCTGACTAAGGCAGGTCATCATTTATACAGACATCAGAGGTTTTCTGATGAGTTATATTAATCTCTTCCTTGGTTGTTAATGTGCATACTCACTGATATGAGGGCTTAGCAATGGTCCCCTTCTGGTACCACAACATGTATTCTTTCACATACACCCTCTTTGGGAAGATACTCTCCCTCAGAGGACTACTGCCAAAGCAGGTTAACAGAAGCAAGTGCACCTCCCTGGTCTATTTATTGCACTCTGTTCTCTCATCCTTCAGCAGGATCCAGAGCTGTAGCAGACTGGACCATCACCTCTCCCTCAATTGGTGGGCTGACAGAAGCTGCTTATGCTCATCTTTGTTGCATGACTCCTCCAACACCTCAGTTGTTACCCAAACTTGCGTCAGCTGGGTCATAGTTTGTGCTTCAGTTTCTTGTTGCTTCTTGATGTACACAACCATTGCTATACTGTCGGAATGGATAGCAGACATACCCTAGAGCAGGGTGTCCTGGATGGCCTGAAGGATCAGAAGGACTAACTTATCCCCAAGATACTGACATGCAAGGCTGTCTGTGACAGCATCTAATGCTTTTGAACCATCTGCTCTTCGTAAAGACCTAACCATAGGGGTGACACATCTGTACTAACTGCTACCAATGGAGTAGTATTTAATGGGGGGGGGGGGGTTGATGATGACGATGTCCTTCTTTTTCATGTTTTCTAAGTGTGCCTTAATTTCAGGGCCAAAAAATGGGGAAATTCATGAAGGTCACTTTATTATCCTCAGTGAAGTCAGTCAGCTTACACATGCTGGCATATAGTAAAGCTGGATCCTTCAGCTCTAGCCAAAATCTCAGTGGCATCATATGCCACCTGTATCCTGAGGTTTGTCATACTGGCAACAGATATCAGTTTGTTAATTGGGACAATAGGTTTTCTCTAAGATATCCATCTATTAATATTCTTAGCACTCTTAAAGAATGCATGGAGGATGTGTAAACGCCTCTCCCTATGAAGCTCATCACTCTGGATTTCCTGTCTGATGGATAAACTGTGGGGATCTAGGAAGATGACGCTTTCTTGAGGATAGCTGTAGAGACAAGTTTATCTGTTTTAAGGATCTTCAACAAGAACTGTCACTTCCTCTGAGGCCAGAGGGCAATTATGGCATTTTTAAACCATATGCTCCACAGGGGGAATTTTCAAAGCTAGATGTGTGGTCTTTGAGGTCACTTTTAATGGTGTATACCAGTCGAGTGACTACCTAGGAGGATTTCTGTGTAGACCAAAAGGTCTTTAACAGCATTTTCTACAGGTAGGATGTGGGGTCAGTGGGCCACCACCCCTTTGATCTCCTCAGTATTAGCATTGACTGTGGTAAATGCTATAGGAAAGCCAAAGTGCTTCCTCTTGCAAGGCCTGCCTCAGAACCTTTGGCAGGGGAAGAGCCTGAGGGCAAGAAAGACACACTTGAGAGCCAAAGACATGGACAGAGGTAGCACAAAGTTTTGAACATCTTTGTTATGCTGTTATGTTATCTAATTAGATGTACTGATGACGGCTAAAGGCAAGAGTATTCCATAGTCACATTTGGTGTCAGCATCAAACTGGAATATGACACTGGAGGAGCAATTGCAAAACAGATTGTGGTTCAGCATGAAACTCAACACTGAAGACTGGTTTGATTTCAAAACACCTGGGCACATCAGGCTCAATATCAGTGTTCAAGAGTCCAACATCACTACTGATTCAAAGGCACTGACATTGACAATACAGCTGAAGATCTCAGCCTAACCATCACAACTGAGATCATCATCACTACTGACAGACATGGTGTTAAAGACATTAACACAATAGGAAAGATTATCAATGTAGCTACTGATGTGTGGCACAAGGTGCAGACATTGATACAACAGCTTTGAGCAATACCACCACCCTATACATTAGTGTCAATACTGGCATCATTGGTACAAGTGCCGAAGACTGGGGGGACCAGTAAACAGAGCTTTGAAGTTTTTGCTTTGAGTCAAAGCTGTCAGGCAGTCACCTTCCCCTAATAGAACAAGTTGAGGAAGGGTCTGTGGAGAGCTTCTCCTGAGCCCTCAGCAGGGTAGTTGCCAGCTGTCACAATGTATATCAAGTGCGGCAGGAGGAGGAGGAAATCATTTTTCATGTAGTGGATTTTGAAAACAAATTTGCACACTCCTTTCCATTAACACCAACACAAATACAGCAAGGTTTGAGACTTTCACATTTGTAATGCAGGAGATTAAGCAAGACAGATAGCAACTTTAACTGTCATTTTTGGATTAACTGCTCCATCCATTGTTGCTCTGTGAAAGAAAGCTGAGAGGCAGCAGGCCTAGATATAGAAGAAGCTTATGTACCTTGCTTTTTTTAACTGTATAGTGCCCACTGTCAATGAAGACTTCACGGAAGAATGGAGGGTCACTCATCTCCTGGGTTCAAAACAGCTTTCTTATAAACATAGAGTTTACTTAACTTCCTACAGTATTTTGAAGTGGAAGGAAAAAAAAACTGAGAGCAGATATAAAATGTTTGGGTGCCGTGCTCCTCAACTATGCAAAAAAGACAATGCTCATGTCTGTCCAGAAGAAGAATTTGCTTCTTGCAGGGACACTTTTTAAAATAATAACCCATGTTAACAGAAAAGGGGCAAATGCCAAAAATATAGAAAGGGAAAAGGGTTATAAATAACAGAGTAGAAGAAAAAAGATAAGATGGCTTTTTTAATCAAACAGAAAGGTGCCAACTCAAAGGGTTAGGCCAAAGACAAAAACAGATAAAAGTAGTAGAAAAATGAAAGTTGTGTACTCACCATAATGATAGATCTGTGTTGTTTGTTTCCATCCTTCCTCAATGTATGGGTCGTTAGATATGAGTCAGATCTGACTTTGCCCACTTTCAGGCTTTGGATCTGAAGCACAGGCTCCTCCCCTTACCCACAATTCCCAAATAATGACACAACTACTTCAGATCTCATTTGCCGCCACAGGTGTAGAATGGATCTGCTGGTCCTCAGTAGTTGATAAGTGAATTTAGACCTATTAAATAATTTGTTTTCTTATTAGTTTAATAATTTTCTTTGACTCCTCCCCTTAGTTCTTCTTTTCTTTTTTTTTTTTTTTGCATTAGGTGTTGGACCTTTCCTATTTCCTTAATATAAAAAAATGTTTTTTCATTGTTATTACAGTTCTTGTACTTTCACTGTAGCTGGGAGTTGTTCCATCTGTTTTTTGTACCTTGTTCCCCTTCAGCTTGAAAGTGGCTAAATATGGATGTGACTCAGATCCAGAGACCCATATGGGAACATTAACAGAAGACAGAAGACTAGTAACACTGAATGAGAAGAAGAAAAAAGTTTACTCACTCATATCATTCATGAAAAAAAATCTAATCAGAATACAAAAAAATTAAGATGAGGCTGCTTTATTTAATCTGAGATGAAGTGTGGTAATTTACATCTAGAAGCACTAGACCAGGGTGCATTATGGGATATGGAAGAAATACTTAAGCATAGGAAAGCTTTAATTTCTAAGTGGTCCTACTACAGTGAACTATATACTCCTATACCACATACAGTACCTCTGGAGTCATACAATATAACAGCCAGACACATACTTCAGCACTGCTGGGGACATGGATATGTGGTCATATTCTTTGCATACCTTGTTATTCCTCTTAACAGTCCCATCTAAGACTGTGTAAGGTACCTGACCATTTTCACATGTTAATGCATCTCTTGCTGAGTCTGTGGTGTGCTGAATCCATGAGCTGCATAGAACTGGTCTGTGCTGTCAGTTTTCATCACCCTTATAGGTCCTTTTCTGGAAACATTTCTGTGTTGTTTTTTCCCTGTGATACAGTGTACACTGGACTATGGACGAAACTGACAGGAACCTGTTAGAGATGGTGCACAATGCTGGCCAAGAGTGATTCATTAAAAAAGCAGTCTCATTGGCCAATAAGGGCATAGCATGTCCCATTTGCATACTATAGTCTCAAAAGGATCTTATATTTACTACTTCACTGGAAGGAGCATTGCCACATCGTTGGTTACAGTAGTTTGTGTTTGGTTGTGGTAGATGGTTATAGTGCACCACAAGAGTTCATGTAAAAGTTTTTTCATACTTCATAAAAGTAATGTTCCAATTCTAGTTTGCAGTACATATGTCTGTGTCGTTGCTGAACTATGCAATTCTGAGCAACACACAGGAGTACAAGGACTATAGGTACAAGCATTGTGACTATGGCAGCTAACTGTGTGTGGTTCTGGACACGTACCTTATGTAGCTCTGGTCAGCTGGTACTTAGCTGCTTTAATTTTTATGAAAAGCAAATTTGTTAGGGAAAGTCATGTGCATAAGTACTTCATGGATAGTTACATAACTGGTAAACCTGCATACAAGGACTTTCCCATTGCACAAGATTGTTCTTGATTCATACAGGGCTATTCTACATGCTTTTTTTCTGCATAACTGCTTCAGAATTATAATAGTAAAGTAATCATTCTGAATACAGAGGATTATTGTTTTTCTTTAGTTTTTTTCATGAGCTCTCACAAAATAGTTTGTGTTGCTATACAGACAGTCCCAATAGACGGTGCCCCTTCTGATTGACTTTATCTTCAACTGTGAGATCACAACAGACTATGTGCATTCTGGGTACATCTCTTGATTTTAAGAGAGTTACAAAACTTTCTTAAAAATAAAGACTGTGATGATTATTTTTGTTTTTTTTTTTTTTTTTATCAGCAGATTCCACTCTCCCTCCCAGACACAAATATTCACTCTGCCCCTTTGAAACCATATGGTTGGATGTTTAAATATGATACAATGACAGCAGTGGTTAGTCACTTTCACAAACAGGCTGCCATCCCCACCCTCACGTATAATATAGGTAACTTGGTGACATGTAAGAAACATAATGCTCAATTTCACTAAAACATAAAGAATAATATAACACTGTCATTAAAAAAAATGCAGGGGGAGCCCTCCCACACTTCCCACAGCCCCATTACTCTAAATATACTAACTTCAAGGTCATTCAGCTTAATCCTGACAAGCTAGATCATTGATCATTAACTGTGATCAAGTGATTACACAGATCAAGTTACTTTAAGATGCAGACTGACAACCTTTGTTAAACTATCATCTAACAGGGTACGTACTGATGTCCGAGTGTGATCAAGTGAAAGCAAAACAGGCCCCAATAATGTATTTGTACTACTATGTCTCTCTCTTTCTCACACACACTCTGACCCTCATGTGCCAAAACAGATGATAATTTAACTTTGATCAGTCTGTATACTTACCCCAAGAATACTCACTTTCTTATCTGGTACATGCCAGTTATTGACTGTGATTAATTGAAAGACATTCTGGCCTCAGTAATGTATTGCACCAAGTTACAAAAGCAATCTTGTAAATTGGCATCTTGCATCTATTCTTAACCAATGTTTTTTTATTATGTCTAATTTGTTATAATTATTCAAACTGCAGAAGTTTTTGTTTTATTTTTGAAGATTGTAAAATTATTGTTCTTAAAATGTTTTGTAATAATTTGGAACTTTTCTCCCTGGGCATACACTGAAAATGGGCTTCCACCCATTTAGACTTTCCTGGTAATCAAATATTAATAAATAAATCTTCAAAAATAAAACAAAAATATCGTTTTAAATAAACTACAACAATTTAGTGACAATATAAAAACATTGGTTAGGAATTTATACAAATTATATGACAATCATTTAATATTTATAGAAATTAAGTTAGTCTAATACAAACAGGAATTGCAATATAATGTGAAAGAAAAACAGGCTTATGGTATATTTAGACAGAATGTTGGGGAACAGAGTTTGATAGAAGTAAGGAAGCAAGTGAAGAAGTGAGAGTAAGGCGGTATAAGGAATGAAAAAGTACCTGTTCACATTTAGGGATATCATTTATCCTGGTTTTGAGAAAGAACAAAGCCAAAGTTTTGCTAGGAAGTCTTTCACTGTGGTTTTAAAAAATAAGAGGAAGGGTATTGACCTGATGGATATGGGTAAGGAGTTCCAGGCCTTAGCAACCTTGTATGAATACAGACAATGCCCAGCAGATTTGACAGGTTTGTAGACAGGATTTGTTGGTCATTGGATCACAATGACCAACTGGGAACATAGTTGTGCAGAGTGTTTTTAGTACTGGACAGGCAGATGGATGCCAGATAATTTTATAGGTAGTAAGAAGTTGTGTGTATGTTAGTCGATGAGGCAGTTCTAACCAATTTAGGCTTTTTAGTGTTATACAGTGGTGGGTTCTCAAAGGGGTATTTGCTGAAAATTTAGTTGCTTTGTTATAGCATTGTTCAGCTTTTAATTTTTGAGAAGCCTGGAGGTTAGTAAGGATGAGAGCATCGTAAAGAAGTGTGGGGAGTAGATTAGTAGAGGCAAGTGTAGTTTTAGTTGTGTCGGTGAGAAAGTTTATGGCTCTGTAAAGCATCCCTAGTTTTTGATGATTTTTTCTTATGCAATTTTTCTATATACAGGTTGAATGTAAGCTTATTATCCACTGTCCCCCCTAATAATTTGCTATGAGATGTGACTTCAATGGTTGTACTGTCAAAACACAGAGGACTTTAAATTTTGTTTTTTCATGAGAGTGGGATTTGGGGAAAAAAGTAGTAGTTTGGTCTTTTTTGGGTTGAGCACGAGTTGTGAGTTATAAAGCCATGTTTCAGTGGCCATTAAAGCTTTCTGAGTAATTTTTTGGAGGTGTACACCATATTGTTAGATGTGCAAATGAAAGTGGAATCATCTGACTATTGTGGACTGACGAGTGGCCTGTTGTGTGGATGTATAGAGCGTGTTGGTGAAAATGTTAAAGAGGAGGGGTCCAATGACACAGCCTTGTGTTATATCCTATGCCGACTGGGAGGTAAGCAAAGATCATGGAATGCCATTTTACTGGCTGATACCTATTGGACAGGTAGCATTTGAACCACAGAAGGGTGGGCTGAGAGAGACCAGTAATGAGGATATTTGAAGTAAATTTTGATGTGACGAACTCTGTTGAAGGCTTTAGACAAGTCTAGAAATAAGAAAGAGCCCAGTTTGATGTTATCTCTAGCGTTATTTACAGTACCTATATAAGTTAGAAGGGCAGTGCTAATACTATAAGAAGGACAGAAGCCATGTTGTGTAGGGGATAGGAGTTATTCCTGCAAGAGATGGTCTAGCAATTGTTTCTGAATACATATTTAAGTATTTTGGTGTGAGGCAATAACATTGCAATAGGTCTAAAGTAATTAATACCTGTTGAAATTTCAACTTTGTGCAGAGGGATAATGTGTCACTTTTTCCAGGCAGAGAGAACATGGAATTCCTTGACTGAATTATTTATAAGAATTGAGAAAGAACAGGCAATGCTATTGGCTGCTATTTTTAGGTACTCATTCAGAAGGTCACCATAAGAATATGAGCACAGTTTAAGAGTAGTATTATATAGTATGTGGGCACAGGTCTGAAGATGAAAGTGGATGTGCGGCTGTTGGGCAGGGTTGGGATTAGATGCTCAGGAATCCTTGGTTAGAGATGCTATACTATCTATAAAATAAGAATTGAACTGTATTGCAGTTTCGAGTGATGAGTTATCAGGAGAGGGGTTTGAGTTGAATTTTTGTTCAGGATGTAAGAGTTCTTTAATAGATATCAAAAATTTTTAGGGTTGTATTTCGTATTATTCTGAAAGATGTTATAGTATAATTTTTGTCTTCATGTATTTGCTTTTTAGTATGATTGTGAAGCATTCTAAAGTTTTCAAGATATTGAGGTGTTTTATATTTTTTGGCATTCTTTCCATGCTTTTTCTCTGTCCTTTATTAGCATTCTGCTCTTTTTTGGATAGCCAAATTACATTATTTGTTTTTAGTCTTGTCCTTCTAGTAAGTGCGAGGCTATTTAGGATATTTAGAAAAGTTGTACTGAATTCATTTACAGCATCATCTAAGGGGAGGATTTTTATGAACTTCCAGTTTATAGACGATAGTATAGAAATTAACATTTCTGGGTTAAACTTGGAAAGATTATGTGTTATTTTATAAATATGCTGTTTAACTGGATGTATAAGATATCCGGTCATATAGACTGAAAGATGATCACTGAGGGAGTCTGACATTACACCTGTTGTGGTGTATTCACTAGGGTCTGATGCCAGGATCCACTAGGGAATTTTGTCTTGCTATAATGTGTGGGGCTATTAATTAGCTGTGTGCAACCATACACGTTCACGCTCAATGTAGGGGAGTTAGAATTTCTGTCCAACGAACTGACATTCATATCACCTAGTAGTATTTTTTCTTGTGGAAATGTTATGGATATCTAATGCATGATATCTTCCAGTATAGCTGGATTGTCGCCAGGAGGGATGTAAAGGACAGGGATACGTATTTGTTTATAATTGTTTATTTTGGGGAAAGCAATAAGAAGCCCTGCTAAGCTGAATTTTGGTGTTGGTTTAATGTAAAGGGAAATGTGGGTAGGTGTTGGGAAATGGTAAAACAACTCCAACTCTATCACCTTTCCTCTTTACACAGTCATTATGGATGATATTATAGTCAGGAGGTATAACTTTGGAGAGATTTCTGCTGGGTTTAAGCCAAGTTCCAGTTACAGCAAGAACATGAGAGTTCAGCAGTTTTATTTCTTATGCTTCTAAAATTTATTGCAGCAAAATTTAGATCACCAGGGTTGGGGATCGGCTGTTGTTGGGTTAGAGAAGAGCGTGGAAGAGAATTATCTTTGTATTCATTGTGATATGTGGGGCCAGGATTAAGGTGTATTTTATTGTACTGGAGAATTATGCATACTTGTTATTTGGAGAGGATTCTTGCACTTAATTTTGGTTTGGTTTGAGTTGAAGTGCAGTTAGTCAGTCCATATTTGGAATAAAGGTGAGGGGCAATATGAAATAGGTTTGATGCGATGTATGCAGGGTAAAGTAGAAGTATGGATAGGTGGTTAGGACAGAGTTGGAGAGATGTTGAGACATATTACTGAGCCATGGTAGGATGAAAGATGGCACAGCAGGAGGAGAAGAACAGAGGATAAGCCGAAGAGTAACATTCTGTAATTAAGTACATGAATCTGTATTTTATAGATGTCAAGTACTGGGGAAGTAGCAATGAATTCTGTCCACAACAGGTGTGTGTGTGTGTGTGTGTGTGTGCGTGTGTGCGTGTGTGTGTGTGTGTGTGTGTGTCTGTGTGTCTGTGTGTCTGTGTGTGTGTGTGTGTGTGTGTGTGTGTGTGTGTGTGTGTGTGTGTGTGTGTGTCAAAGGTACACATAGAGATACACACACACACAAAAAAACACTGCCCCTGGTAAAACAGATTGATAATTATAATCCAGCGATGTAGCAATTAGTTTCTTTCACATTCAGAATGCTGCCCCACAGCACCACAAAAATGAACAAATTTCTGAATACATGTACCTCTGTTGTTTGGCTATGATGAAGCAAAAGAAAGTCTAGCTGATATACTGTATTTTAGATTGTTACAAAAAATACACACATATATGCACTCGCACATGTACTAGCGAACACACACACACACACACACACACACACACACACACACACACACACACACACACACACACACACACACACACAAATATATATGGATGCAGATTTACTTTTAGCCCTCTAGCAATCCACAGTATAGTGTGACTCTTACATTATACTCTGGGAGCTTTTTCTGTCTCACTGAGAGGACATATTTTACTTTCCAACTGAATACAGCTTGGTTACCATTTGTTTCCATTGAATACAGCTTGGTTACCATCTGGGTCCACTGATACAGCCTGGTTCCTGTCTGAATTCCAGTGCTCTTAACAGATTCCACCACCCTCACCCCATGGCTCTGCTGCTCCAGTCACTCACTTTTAAGCCTTGATATATTTTGGGCTGTGTTTTCTTTCATCGCTTCCAAAATATTAATTTATTTTGTCAGACAGGAACAGCATTTGCTGTTTATTCTAAACTCCCCAATTCACATATTTTGATAAAAAGAAAAAATGGATTATTACAATGAACAATGTGTGCTGGCTGTTAACACTTCCTACAGCTTGATCTGATGTCCTACATCTTTGTTTTTACTTATTTACACCAAAAAGAGGAAACCATCCCAGTGTTTCCTCTTTTCTTCAATCTCTTGGCAAATTATTAGAGACTGCTATGATCTGTTAGCTGTTGGTAGTCAGGAAGAGAACTGAAATGTCTGCAATGAGCAGCATTTCTGTATCATTTCCCAATTCACAGAGGGATTATGTTTTCTTTTGATGTTTAAGATAATGATTTTATTATTGTTAACAAAGTCTTTACTCCTACACTGTTTTAAGGATGGGAAACTATTTTCCATTCTAAAAATAATAGTTTTTATGATCTTTAAAATAAGGTATAAATATGAGGACATCAAGTTGCATTAGCATCTAACTTTCTGACACTACTATGGACACCGGGATAACCAGGTGTTAAGAGGTTAACTAAATGACATACATTATGAGCACTGGGCAGCAATATTTATAACAAGAATTTTCTTCTTTTAAGCCATTTTATTGCATAATTATGCATTTATTTTTGTACTTGTACTCTTTTTAAATTGAAATTTATTAAAAACTTCAGATACAACTGCAAGCAACCAGTTCACAAGCAATTAGCATCACGCCACATCATCTGAATGTCTCATGCAAACATAATTAAAAGAAGTAGTCATATAGTGTATGCCAATCCCTCATAAGAATGAAGTATTCCTTAAATATGTGGGTTTTGCAAATCTAATTTGTATTACAAATAATAACAAGCACTGTCTTTCACTCTGTCATAACTTTGCAAGAATGTTGATCAAAGTGACTCACATATTAGGCAATAGTTTTAACTATTTCCTAAATGTTTTGTAATGACTGAGTAGTACTTTTCCATCCCTTATACATCATCTCACCTCTGCAGGCTGAATTTTTTATAACATAGTATTTAATCCGTGAGGATGAGGCTAACAGCACCACCAGCTTGTGTACTTAATGCTAAGTATGGAAGCATACCATAGTGGGGACAAGCTGATGCATACCATGGGGGGACAAGCTGAAGCATACCATAGTGGGGTAAGTTGATGTATACCATAGTGGGGACAACAGGAAGCATACTATAGTGGGGACAAGCTGAAGCATACCATAGCGTGGACAAGCTAATGTAGACCACAGGGGGGACAAGCTGAAGCATACAATAGTGGGGCAAGCTGATGCACACCATAGTGGGGACAAGCTGAAGCATACCATAGGGGGGACAAGCTGAAGCATACCATAGGGGGGACAAGCTGAAGCATACCATAGTGGGGCAAGCTGATGTATACCATAGTGGAAACAAGCTGAAGCATGCCATAGTGGGGACACGCTGATTACTCTTGCTTGAATAAACTGCTGAATGCTTCACCTCACATCTCCCCTAGGTTTTCACATTCCCACAAAATGCACTGAATGTTCATTTTTTTTGTCTTCAATATGGAGTAGTTAAGGGATACTAGAACAGCAAATGAGGCCAGCTTAGCTGGAGTATAGTAACAGTCCTGGCTGATCATAAATTGCATGCAATAGTATTTACAGACTGGACATACCTGTATGTCTTGTCCCAAAAATCACTCCTAACTTGTGTATATACCATCTCTATGTAACAGTCTGTCCCAATGCTTAGATACCTATAAAGGGATTTTGCTTGACCTTTTAATTATGCCATTTTATTTCAAACTTTCTGTAGCATTTGCTGTTCTTGTGTTACTGTAAGAATCTAAATCATTTCAATAAAAAAATCTAAACAAAATCCACAGACTCCATATCCTTAATACTAAAAGCATCAGTCTAGAAATGGGCTCATTGTTGCTGCCAACATGTGCAGATACTAAAACCACTACTTTTAAAGCAACATTTTATTTAGCTTAGCATAGGAATATGGCATGCAGTAACCATTATCTTATTTTTTGTGTTTGTGTTCTGCCAACACCAAAACAAAAAATTTGGTACAGTTCTTTATCAGTTTCTAACATCTCAGTTATTGACACCTTCACACATTTTAAAATGCAATGTGTATAAGTACTTTTTAATGCAGGAAGTGTACCCCATGCACTAAAAACTGAAGTACTGTAGTTATCAAAATGTCAACTCAGTAGTCATGGACTATGGATGTGCATGAAACAAAATTCCTCAAAAGGTATCACAACAAAGAAATGGCCACATTTAGTGGAGTGCTTCTTTGTTTTTACCAAGGAGATGTTGCCATGACAACGCCACAAAATGTGTATTGTACCAGCACATAACTCATGAACAATTTCACGTGTGGTCTGGGCTAGATGCATACATACAAAACTCCATGTACAGAAGGTATAAAACTAAAATAATTAGAGATAATAGTATATAATATAAAATGAAGACCACACAGAATTAAAGAAAGCAAAGATGCAATAGCAAAACAATCAATTCAGAACAGGCATGTTTCATATATAGTGTGGTTACTCTAGTCTGTTAATAAAAACAATGTACTAAACACCTGAAAAAGTAAACATGTAAAGTTTTTAGTATGTATGCAACATATTATTGGCCAGGCTATGATTTCTGTGCAATTAAGATGACTGTAAATTAAGTGATACTGTATTCAATGAAGTAAAAAAAAAAACAAAATAAACAGCAACATTCCAAGTCATGGGTATCTAGAAAGATTGTTATAACACACTGTAGACGTACAGGACAGTCAGTAAAAGCAGTATGTAAGAAATGCACTGAATGATGGCGAGAAATCCAAAATGGTATTATTTGGTTTGTTTGCACTAGGCAGGCCAAGCTATAAAAGCTAGGCTAAAATGCAAGTAAAATGACTAGCTTTTGAGTGAAGCAGTATGAATCGGACATGATCTGAGAACTCTGTGAAGCAGGAAAAGACAGAAGGTTATGCTTACAGAGCAAACTGAAGCGAAAATAATATTTGAAAGGTACACCAAAAGAAAAGGTTACAGTAAAAATATAAAAAACCCGATCATAACCCCCTGATATTGATAATAAAACATAGGTATTCCTGTTATGGACAGCATTATACAAGAAGTTTTAATGTACTTCTACCAGAATGAGGCTTCAGATTTTTTAGGTATGCAACACCCACTAAGTACAATAACCTTATCACAGAAATGATCTGAAAACGTTGGTCTGTTTAAGTGATTTGTTCAAAGTTAAAAAGGGCACAAGCAGAAAATAATGTACTAAGAACCAGACAGCAGGATACATCTTGTTGGCAGATTATATCATAAGCCTCTGGTCTAAGCCACCAAGCTATTAGGCTTCCATCTCTAGTAAAGCCTCAGAATTTTAGAGTTAAAAGTGCACAGAAAAAGCATTGATTACTTTTACAAGTCCTTATTCTCTGAAGAGTATAGGCATGACAAAAAGCAAGAGACACCTGCAATATTTCTAAACCAAGATGTAGGATTTTCAGAACAAAGGATGAAAATGTAAGGCTATGTCATCTATTCTTTTCTTACACTAGTAAAACCCTTTGACCAATGGTCCCACAAAGTTCTCCTTAAATTTTAGCACCTTACGTGGTACTTCTCTGCTGAGCTATGGTTTCATTTTGATTTTACACAGGAAGCAGTCTCTCATCTCCAGGGATGACTTAGATGGGTGCTCCAGAGTAACCTGCCTCTGGGCCTTCTTGTTCTCCACCCAGATAAACCCGTCCTGTAAGATGCAGTGATTTGCATGAAATAGAAGTTGTATCCACGGACTACATTACATTGAGAAAGGCACTGGTATCTGCTATGAAGCATGATTTGGGGATGTAGGGCAAGATTTCCTCCTGAGAAAAGCATCATCACTACACTTTTTTCTGACACAAGCATACACACACATTACAGAGACTCATATTATGGCCAAAGACCCTTAATACAGTACTGAGGATGCAAGAAACAGTCTCCCACCCAAATCTGTGGAACTAAGATAAAAAGTTATTTACCTTTCTTTGATGTGGATTGCTCAGTAACACAATTAGGACCCTGTAAATGGACTCAGAAACATTGCTGACAACTTACTTTATTTTCTGCCATTTCTATGCAGTTGTATAAATACAAACAGTTTAATCAGTTTGAAATTCAGAGTTCTTTGGTCTGCAGCCATAGTTGGAAAACCACTCCTACCATGCTAAGTACACTAGAATGCAAAGGTAATGTGATTCTTTTTAACAGACTAGCAGAGTAGGTCTTAACAAAGAGCATACTTCTGGACTACATGATTCCTTTTTGTTTTCTGTCACTGCATTAGCATGACCTTTTCCCTTTTTATTTTAGCTTGGTGGGTATCATGAGTGGCCACCATACCTCTCATCTTCTAAGAGCAAGAAATCTGGACAAAGCCATAAATAATGGGGGGACAAAGGCTCAAAACTAGGGACACTTTCAAAATATTGCTCTTACAAACTTAGAAAGTTGATAGAATAAAATGCTTTACATTATTACAAATTTTCTCAAGGGTATGAAGTCTATAACTCATACGTCTGCCATTATTTTCTGACTTAAGACCTCATTGATTTGCCAATGATTTGTCAGAAAACCACATTTTTTGAGAAACAGACCAAAAATATGAGGCAAAAATCTGAACATTCTGTGAGAATCTGTACAGTTGAGTGGTATGGTGGCCACATTTGTTAACCTTTAGCTGAAACTAATGTCAGTAATGTACTTCTTGTAAGCCACATTTCTCACTTCCTGCTCCATAATTATGCAAAGTCATTACACTTCTCCCATTCTCCGATCAGATCATGCAAGATAAACAGTGGGAGAAGGCATTCATCATCCAAGCCAGTACCAGCTTTGTACACTGATCTTGTTTATCTTGTGTATGATACCTACCACTTCTACAACATTTAGTACAAAGTAGCACTTTGGGTAGATATGTTAATTCATTTGTATAATACAGATGTGATCAAATCTCGTCACACAAGACATTTCCCCAATGTTGTGCAACTTTAAAATTGGTATATATAAGCTATTCATCAAATACTTTTACACATAAATGCCTTCAACGATTCAACATGATTCTTCTGTTTCAATCACATAAAGCAATGTAGTGCCATTTCTAACAGCAGACTGAAAAGCTTTATAGTAAAAGACAGCTGGTCACTAACTCCTGTGGGAAAGCATATCAAATGAATGAATGAAAAATATGAAAGCTGTAGAGAGTGGAATGCAATATAATGTGCTTAGATGTTATAAAGTCCATATTACATGGAGTAAAATACAACCATTAACCAGTCAAGAACTCAAAAAAAAAACAAAGCCAAATCTTAAAATGTATCCATGTCTAACTTTTATGTATCTATGATTAATAAAAACTAAGAATTTTAATATGAGCATACCTCTGCAGTCCATCATACGTTACTGTTTCAATATAATCATATCGACTATCTACCCAGTAAACTCTCTTTGTCACAATTTCTAATGCAATTCCAGCAGGCCAGCCCAACTTTGTCTTAACCAGGTCTATCCGGTTGGTACCATCCATAAATGCTCGTTCCAGTTTGGGATCCCCAGAAAGACTGTCCCAGTCAGAGAAAAACATGTAACTAAAACAAAAATTGAGACAATTAACAAGATATAAAGCCTGCCACATAGTGAAAAAACTAGCTAGTTATTTGAACTGTCACAAGAAGCAAATGCATTTCATATTTCTAGCTCTCGGATGTAAGCAATATTTACAACACATTAAAACAGCCTCTACATCACAAAATGTTACGTATGGGTATTTGTGACACCAAAAGTAATCTAGTAAATGTCTGGTTCAAGAGTAGGGACTTTGTTTAATAAGGCCTCCTTCAACCTCTGTATCACTCTTACTCATTTCCACTGATTTTTTTTAAACTATTTTAAAATGCTTCTGTTTAAAATTTACATACCAGGTGCAGATTTGGCATGTTCAACAGCTTTGATAGCTGACACTAGGCATGCAGCATGAATAAGGTGTTTGGCTACTGAAAACAACCTTACTTAAGCTGCAAAATTTGACCCATAGAAAATTAAATTCCAGTTACTGGCCAAAAGAATGCTGTAAGTACCATCCATAGCAGGATCACTGCACAAGGCAGGCTTTCACCATTTATTTGTTTATTTATTTATTTATTTTTTTAACCATGGTAGAAACTGGTCACTTTATAGGGTTCAGCCCAATGTCAGATAAAGAAAAATACAGAATTTACATATAAAGGCTAAGGAAAGTAAAATAGCATACAATACCATTAAAAGCCACTGTCACCATATTGTTCTGCTCTCCTTACTGCTAATATGTTTGCATAACTCTGAATGGTTTCTATTTTGTTCTGATTTGTTGCAACTCCAAAATTACCTAATAGCAGCTCATATGATTTTCCTATTTCATGTTCCATAACATTAAAACAGGAATGCAAAGTTTTTTCTGGGATCTATTCTCTTAAAACTTAGATCACTGCAAAGTTTTACTTTTTGCTGCATCTGGCAATCATTTGTTCTGTTTCAAAGATTCTTTTTGTGATCATCTTGTTAAAGTATTTCATCCAAACCAAAGAATAAAAAGGTTACAGGTATGTCCATAAGGAGTCATTTGCATATATCCCACATGCCTCCACTACAGGAAGTTCAAAGTATTACACAGTGAGGATCCCAGTTTGGCTGTGTGTTTCTTGCAATTTTTGCATCAAAGTATTTCAGGAAGATCTGTCAGGATTGCTGGAACCTGCTAAGGGCTGCGGGGCTGGAAGAAGGAAGGGGCACAGTTTTCTAAAAGGGCCGTTTTTAGCTGTCTGCTACCACAACAGAAGCATATCTATGACACAAGGGATATATATATATATATATATATATATATATATATATATATATATAGTGTAAATTTGAGTTACATTTGGAATGACTGCACAGAAATGTCATAGAAACATACAAATGAAGCTAATGTTGCACTTGTATGGTATGTGATTCAGCAGCCGTATATTCAAAAGTGAAAGAAAAAAGTGCAGTAGTGCTGTGACACACTTACGTAGACTGTTAAATACTTCAGTCAGACTTTAGAAAATAGTATAAATGAAGTGTTTAACAGCTTCCTGCTGCTCTTCTGTGGTGACTGCTGACTGCTGTGAATACTTTAGTGTGTGACTGTAGCTTAACAATAGTAAAAGGTACTTAATAAAAGCATGTTAAGAACATTTCTGATGTCAGAATGGTGTTCAACAAAGCACATTTTTCCCCAGATTCAGAGAATAATCACAGTGATCTGTACACTATAAGCATCAAAGACTATCCCGGCAGTGCAATGCTTCAGTGCCTTCCACACTTTTAGACCAGTAGCTGCACAGACAAGGAATAAAGTTGGAAATGTCTCGATATACATCAATGACAAGCTTATCTCTAGGGTGCTCAAACAGGATGACATGCTGGTGTTGCTCTATGTACAGATCAATGCAGGCTAAATCCCATACCATATCCTAACAAGTTATGGTTCACCCTCCATGTCCCTAGTAGCTCACAATGCATACTTGTACCTACAGGAGACACTCAACATCTAAGCAAACACCCAACTCATGGGGGACATTAATTACTCCCTCTATAGACTGGGAATCCTACATGGCCTCAAATATACAGGCACAGAGATGATTGGACTTTGTAAATACAAACACCCATGACCAAATTGTGAATACACCCACTAGAGGGTCCAACAAACTGGTCCCCATGCTCAGAAATATGGGAGAATGCTGTAAACCCCCATGTCTTATCCTCCCTGGCAAGGTACAACCATAAAGCTGTCTCCTTCAAAATCAAAATCAACTCAGTAAGCCAATTAAAATCAGTGACAGTTAAGAACTATTCCAAAGGAAATTACCTTTTATTAAGTGATGGTTTGTCAAAATCCAATGCCCCTCCAAACCCCAAGAACACAGCAGCCCACTCTGAACTAATGTCAGATCTCTCTACAACCAAATCAATGGCTGCAGAGAGGCTGCTGTACCTACCAGAAGTAAGCTCGGGACTAACTCCAGAAACAATCCGCCCTAGTGGCATCCTAAAATAGGCAATATATACAACAAATGAAAAAAAAATTATGGCAAAAATCAGGAAGGCTAATTCCCATAAAAATAAAAACTCTCTGAAACTAAAGAGGCAACTAAGAGGACTAATTAGGTCAAGTAAAATCAACTTTGAGGTTAAGATAAGCCTTCCAGGTGAAAGATAACCATAAGGACTTCTTCATCTATGTCAGAAATCTCAAGGGCAACATACAGCAACGTGCTGAACTGGTGATTAATGGTGCCATGTTTACAGAGCCTGGTGATATAGCGAAACTGTTAGTGGACAAATTCAGTTCCTACCCCTCCTCTCACCCCAAACATCCCCCTCCTATAACTAGGGAGCATATACTGGCTTCACTTGCTAAAGCCAAGAGCACAGCTTCAATGGCCCTGCCTGATAACATCCCAGGATGACTCCTGAAGTGTCTATCAGGCCCCATTATTTAACTATAGACTTAAAACAGGTTTTGTGCCACATGAATGAAGGATTGTGACTGTTATCCCCCTTCATAAGGGAGGACCTTCAAGAAATCCTAGAAACTACAGACCTATTAATCTGACTAGTCTTATTTGCAAAGCCATGTAAAGAATCATAATAGAAATTAACAGCAAAGACATAGGAGAACTCTAGACACTGGATCCATCCCAGTATGGCTTTGACAAAGGAAGGTCATGCTTAATGAATCTGGTGGACTTCTTTGAAAAAGTCAGTAAGGCAATGGATGAGGGGAAAATGGTGCATACTGCCTACCTAGATATGGCTAAAGCATTTGATACAATACCCCAGTCAGGTATGGTCAATAAACATATGGAACAAGGTATAAACTTCTTTAGAACATGCTGGATAGCTAATTGGCTCACTGATAGGATGCAGGAGATTAGAATCAGTGAGGCCACCTCCACAAAGAGGCCAGTCACCAGTGGAGTCCCCCAGAGCTGTGTGAAGTTCATAAATGATTGTAAACTGGGAGCAGTCATTGAATCCCTCATGATGAGAACACTTTTCAGAAAGGTCTAACACAGACAAACACTTGGTACCAAAGCCATGACTTAAAACTCAATAGCAAAAAATGTATTACTGTACCTTTTGGGAAGTCATCCACCCCAGGTAACTACATCATCAATAAAACACCCCTAAAAGTTGATTTACTAGTCAGGGATCTGAGCACTCATGTAGTTTGTAGCCTAGCCTTTAACCAACATGCATCCAAGACAGTAAGAAAATCTTTCTATGTTGCTCAACTTATAAGCAACAGCATGGCATCTAGGTCTACAGAGGTCATGATACCACTATATTTGGCCCTCATCAGACCCATCATAAAGTATAATGCCTCCTTCATTATGTACCTGACCAGACACATGCAACAACTGGAATGCCCACAAATGTTCTTTACAAAATGAATGCACAGAATAAACACAATGTCCTATGTTGATCGTCTCAAAGCCCTGTCTCTTTACTCAGTATCATATAGACTTCTGAGAAGTGATCTTTGCCTGGCATACAAGGAATCTGTGGACCCTGTTTTGATGAACCTTTTGCACATCCAAAAACAAACAGCATCAGAACTACTTGATTAAAATTAGTAGGTGGAATAAGGATTGAAAGAAGGCAGGGCTTAAATGAGCTATGTAATGTTTGACTGAAAACGATTGTGTAGATTATAAGTGATGTATAATGTTTGCAACTGGGAATGTGTCACTGGTTTGTGATGTAAAATGATTGCAACTAGGATTGCGTTGGTCTAGTTTGTTTTCATTCATATAAATGTATGACTGGTTATGTTGTAAGTGATGGTTTAATAAAGATGTTTCTTGTTTAAAAAAATGTGCAGGAATTGAATAATTTATGAAATGTTGCTTAGGTTATATGGTATATAGAAAATATATGTGAAACATGATGCTTGTTAATTTTAACTTATTAATACAGTTTGTTTACTTTTATGTAAATGTAAATGTGCCTATGTCACAAGCACAAATCAATAAAGGTGCTTAGTGTGCCTAGTCTTTTATAACACTGTCTGATTGGAGAGGTTGGTCACCTATATATTTTGTTGTCCTAAAAGAACTATGCTACATTTTTCACTCGCATGTATGAGCAGACTGAAAAATACAATTTTTATTTAAGTTAAGCAAAACTAAGCAATGCTTACTCTGACAAACTTCTCAGCAAAAGCTGCTCTGTAAATTACTTTGATTTCTTGAATTATAATTGTTTCTTGCCTTTGGGTCATATTTTATTGCATTTTTGATTTATCTTAAATTTGTTGTTTTACTTTTAATTGTTTTTAATTGGATTTTTTAAAAGAACATTTCTAGTTAAGTCCAGTTAGCCAACATTTGTGTTGCATTCTTTGACTGCAAAAGGACCATCTCTAGCTGAATTATTGGAAGTGCTGAGAAGTAATATTTTTATTTAAAGAAAACAGAACAGGACCAGGTTGGAGGGTACATGTAAACAAACAGCACAGTACAGTAAGTTAAACAGTGTGGTGACTGGTGACGCAGAGGGGAAATTCAGAAACACACAAAGTACAGTTGTATTAGCAGGAGCATTTATATTACCTTGTCGAAATTTTACTGCATCGAAGCAATAAATGTCAAACACGATTGATGCAGCAAAATATCAAACGAGTATAAAAAACAAAAAAGAACAAACAAAAAAACTAAAGAGCTTAGGCAGGGGAGCAAGCCACCCTGCACACCCCCCCCTACTTAAATATACCAACTCCTAGACCGCACTACATTGAGGTAAATGGAAATCTCCCCCTACGGAGATTTCCGTTTACCTGGCTGATATTCTTCACTTTCGATATTGTCATGCCAACAATATCAGATTCGATATTGTCAGCTTGCGACAATACAATATAGACCCTTAGCAGGACAATAGTACATTATACATGGCGTGTAAATGTCCACATAATGGTTACCTAATCGTTAATATGCTAGTAAGAGCCATCATGTATGTAGATAGTGAAATAATGTGTGGCAGCAAGATTCAGAAATGTATAAAACGCATAATAGTTACTGAGATCAGCTATTCTGAGCACCATCATTTTCAGTATATATATATATATATATATATATATATATATATATATATATATATATATATATATATATATACATATATATATGTATCACTTGCACTGATATGCTAGGAGAAGCATCTGCATTAGCTGTTCAGCATACTTTAGTGGTCATCTTGGGAGCCACTGTCACTGATGTTGCATGTCATCACCCTTTACATTGCTGAAGCATCTGTCAGAGGCTAATATGCCCTCACTTCCCCAACTGAGACACAGTCGACTGCTATTAGGTGGACAGAGACAACACTCAGACTGCTGAATGTCTGCTTGTGTTGCCAGGATACATCTTGTGGAACACTGCTCCCCTGGTTACTAAGGGTTTACACATCTTTTGTAAAGGTATGACATAATGGTTTAGATAATGGGCTAAATGTACATTGTCACCCTGCTAAAGAAAGCACGTTCTCCAACAGGGTGTTAATGTACAGATATTGCTGGGTAAAAAAAAATAGTTTGTTGATTCATAACAATGTATTAAGCTGCTGTGAAGCAAAGACTGGAAAAAAAAAAACAAATGGTTGTCATTTTTAAGCTCACTAAATAACAAAACAAAACAAAAAAAGAGGACTAATGAAAAAACACCCTCAACTAGCAAAAGTAACCTGGACAGCAGTTACAAGGACTTGTTTTACTTACTGTTCCTTAAGCGTGGTTTAAAAAAGCCACATTTAGAGATGGTTAAAAATAAAGAAAATATAAAGCAATTGTGAAAGAGAAAGCAAGAAAGAATGTGTGTGTGTGTGTGTGTGTGTGTGTGTGTGTGTGTGTGTGTGTGTGTGTGTGTGTGTGTGTGTGTGTGTGTGTGTGTGTCTATACATTGTTTCTGTAAAAGACAGATGCAACCATGGGACTTCCAGTAACATTTAGAAACTACACAGTTACATTTGTGGGCTAACTGTAAACTGAAGAGGGTTGCTGGATGGACCAAGCTTACTGGAAACTGCTTTGTGTTTATCATCCTATTAAGTACATGATGTGTTTGTTATTCTGGTGTTAAATATTTATATTATGACCTTGTATAGTGTCTTTGGTGATACCACAACACATCAAAATACAATGTGTGTGCGTTAGAGAAACTAAGCAGACGGGAGAAGGCATACCTCAACTTCTTTGCCCAAGAACTCAGATTCGAAATACAGCAAGAGGTTTTCATCAAAAAGCTTTATCTGAACAATAAATATGAAATTATAATGTTTAGCTTTACTGACTGACTCTAATCCTAAGCAATTTACCACAAAATAAAACTTCTTGAGAGTGAGGCAAGAATATGAGGCAAATCAGGGACATCTAGGAGGTTGCAATGCCCTGCACTGTATACATTTTATTTTTGCTTTTAATATTCATTTGACCATAATAACATTTAAAGTGTATTCAGTCAACAAAGCGGCTAGAATTGCTGGACGTGCGTGTGTGTGTGTGTGTGTGTGTGTGTGTGTGTGTGTGTGTGTGTGTGTGTGTGTGTGTGTGTGTGCGAGAGTGCCTGTGTGTGTGTTCAGACACTAAATACCTAAATTCTGGATGTAAAATACTTCCTCCAACAACTGCAGATGTTACATCAACTTTGAAACATTAGATGGAAGAATTATTTTGCATTATCTCGGTGTTATAGAATAAATGACAATCTTTCCATGTGTGTAGAAGCATTCCACCAATGTTATTTTTCCAGCAATACCCACCCTGTCAGGTATTATTGACTACTTATAAAAGAAATGTTATCTGAAAACTTCATCAGATGCCTTAACTGGTTATACGGTTTGACTTCAAACAATATAATTTTAAATTCTAATTCAATGGAGATAAATTAATCTGGCCCAGAAGTGAAAGTCTCATTTTATGTAGGGTAAGGTCTCCACACCATCCATGTAAGGACATTTTTCCCATGTACCCCTTATTTAATAGAATCAACTTTGAGGTTGCTGTATGTTAGAGAAATGGGAATTGCTCCTCATTTTATAAGACCCAATGTGAGTGTTTTTGCACACAGCACAAAAATGCACTTGCTGCATTATCTGTGAGTGTATAGTACCCTCCTTAACATCATGTTTGTTGTGATATTCCACCAATTTTCAGACAAATTTGAATTTTTTTCCCTTGCTGCCAGGAAATTTGATCTGGAAGAAGGGCTGTGGTAGAAAAAAGGAATGCAAAATGTTCCAATTCAATAATAATAAAAATAAGTTTAATCAATACACCCAGGTAGATGACAATTTTGTTAACTGTGTTTTTCATTAATACAGAGGCATAACAGCTACAACACACTGTGGCAGAGTCTTTCTGGACCATTCTGTACTCTTATAATCAGAAAAAGGTTTTGGAAAAATAATTACAGTTTTACAAAATGGTGTCCTGCAACATTTTTCCAGGTTATATGAGTAAGCGATATGAGTGACATGCCATTTAGAATGAATTTCACCTTTAAGGCATGGCATACCAGACAAATTTCTCATAGTACAAAAAAATATATATTACTAAGGGAGATACAGGGTGGGGGTACCCCCAGACAGTGAACAGTACACTATATCAACAGGTATAGTGAAGGTACCCTAGATGTTCAACACTACATTTCATTGATCAGAATGGTAATGATAAAGGAAAACATGCATTATTTCCACTACAGGGAAAGGAGATTCTTGCCACAAGCACAAAAGCATGTACTTTAACAAAGGATGGTAACAACAGAAATCAACTACTGTAACAATTACTTTATAAGCTAGGTGGTGGGGGCACCCCTAGACAACAAGCATTACATTATCAATAACTCAAGAAACCAGTTCGTCAGTCAGTGTTTATAAAAAGACAAAACTTTAATATAAATAAAAGCAAACAAAAGATAAGCTTTGGTACCTACACAGGGTACTTCATCAGATCTAAAAATAATTGAACCAGCATTAGATTAAATACTAACGTTTTAATCCACGTGACTTGAGCACAGGCCTAACTGGTATAAATTAATTTAACACTTTCCCCAATTTCAACACATTCAGTACGTGTTCTAGTATATATATCATATATATCTAATACAATATGACTGATTAACAGCTTTATGCACCCTCATACTTTGCATATTTTCCATACTACTGTTTATGCTAACTGTGCCAAAAGTGACTGAGTATATCTGGCAATATGTGACATTTGTCAATCATTTTATGTTGGTAAGACAAATCACTGTCTTAGAGACCATATTAGAGAACACTTATATTATATTAACAAATGCAATAACAAAAATGCATTATCTAAACATGTTATATATGCAGGAAGTGAGCAGTTTTAATTTTATATTTATGAAGCTATGCAAGACTAACTTAAGAGGTGGTGATATTAGAACAAGTAATGAGTGTTTTGAAATTAAGTGGATGCCAATATTGCAAGCAACTAAAAGGGTTAAATGAATTTATACCAATTAGGCCTGTGCTGAAGAAAAGTGGATTAAAACACTAGTATTCAAATTAATGCTGTTTCAATTATTTTTAGATCTGATGAAGTACCCTGTGTAGGTACCAAAGCACTTATCTTTTGTTTGTTTTTATTTATATTAAAGTTTTGTCTTTTCATATACACTGACTGCCTGACTGGCTTCTTGTTTTATTGATATTTTATTTCATTTACCGGTTTTTGCTCCCCTTTTTGTGATTTTAAGCATTAGATTATATGGGATGGGAGATGCTAGACACATTGCATTATGCTATATTACTTGGGATTTCTGTTGTAAAATACTATTCAAGTACCGTCTAGGTATATGTTCCAGTAAGTGGCCCCATTTAGAATGCGTAGCAGATCTAGTGTAATGCAAACAGAAACAACAGTTAATGTATTCACTGATGTGCCCATACCATATCAACATCACATAGTACAAACTACATCATGGATGAAAATATTGTAATAAATTTCAGCCTGCATCTCACAGTGTAAACCAAGGGCATGGCATACTTACTGGTCCTTTTAAGTAAGATGTTGAATAAGTGACGTGAAATACAAAAGACTGAAAGCAACAACCTTCTTGCATCTATTACTCATGCTTACATAAAACATTCATAGTGCTTTGTAGGTTCAAACTTATGGCCTACGGAAGGTTTAGAAGTTTGACTGCTATTTTCTCATAGTGGAGTTCTCTGTCACACTCATGGTTATCAGTGTTGTTTATGAATATTTAAGGTGTGATGTGCAGTGTATTAGTAGTCACTGGGTAATGAATTTGTCCCATTTTCTCTTGTTAAGCAGTCAGTTACTGACTCTTGTATTAGCTCTACTCATTGTACCTTCTAGGTAACATTATTTTTCAAACAGAGCTGAATTGCACTTGACATTATGTTGTTGTAGTGTCTTTCGGCTTTTCCCGGTTAGGGGTCGCCACAGCAGAACTCCTGTCCGCTAATGATTGGCAGTTGATTTTTATGTACCGAGTTGCCAACCCTGATGCACAGCCTTCAACGAAGGTACAGCCATTCACGTATATTTCCACACAGAAGACGCTCTAGCTGAGAATCGAACCAGACAGCGTCTCACTGTGAGGCGACAATGCACTTGACATTATATAATATGCACAAGTCTCCATTAAGTAGTCTGTATTAAAATAAAAGAAAAAAATAGTTCTTGTAGTATACAATACTAGTCCATGTTTCTCACTCTGTTCTTCATTTGCTAAGAATCACTGAACTCTCTCAAGCTAAGTTGGGTGGCTAGCTTTAGGCCGCATAATGTACAATTACATTTTAAAGCTACTCCAATTAAAGGATGCAAAAATCAAATGACTTTCGATGACCTATTGGTTATGACTTTGAATATGGGATATGCTAGAGAGTAAAACTTTTCTGAATTTGATTGCAACATACTGATCAAAACTTAATGTATTATCTACAATAATATTTTGGTATTTTGCTTCATTGTCTAGTTCAGGGTCTCTACTGGTTTTGTAACAACTATTTGTGGGTACAGTTGCATTGGTCAACTACACCAAGTTGTTGAAGGGTATGTCAACTATCCCAACTCGCAAAATTAAATTCACACACTGATTTATGCTACAGCTGATCACACTTTGGTTAAAGACATCACTGCAGTGTAAATTACCCTATGGATGTACCTGCACAATAGTAAACAGTTTGCAGTCAGAAGAATAGTTTACAAACCACATGCTACACCTCAGTAGACAAATAGTTTGCTATTTTTTGTTTGTTTTTGTTAGAAGGAATTGACTGTAATATATGACCAGATATGTGGAACAGTAATTAATCAACTTCTTTAGTTCTGAATCTCAGTTTAGGTTTAGAAGCAGTATTTCTATTATTAATTGTTTATGTTGTGGCATCTGAAGATAACACACACACACACACACACACACACACACATATATATATATATATATATATATATATATATATATATAGGTTTATTATTGAAATTTCGAATCAGCTTCGGTCAACCATTTAAAATGTCTACCCAAAATGCTGAATTCAAAATTCTGAAAATTAAACCAAAGTGAAGATGAATACACTGACCACCATGGTTCAATGTATTCAACATAGCAAGAGGTGACATCATTCACCTCCTGCTATGCACATTAATGTGCCGTTGTTCTCTATAGTCAAAGGTATGTTCATTCTACTATTTTGCAGGGGGGGGCTGCACCCCACTCCCCTCCTGCACATTAAATATACCAACTCTGAGATCACACTACAGTGAGGAAATGGACTAATTCCCTGTTCTTCACTGAAGCACGACCTCCCTGCACAATGTTGAACCCAAATTATCGACCTACACTACTCATGCGCTGCAGTGTAGTCAATCAATTTTGGGTCGACATTCTGCTAACTTGGAAACTGCAAGTCAACCGATGCAGTTTCCAAGTTTTGATAGTAAACCTAAATATATACATACATATGCATATGTGAAATCTATATAGATTGTATAGAGAAAAACACATACATATACACATACCTATCCTTCACCTTTAATATAGCATTTAATATACAAGTTATGAACCTACCATAATGCCAGATCTTCATTATCCCACTCTGCCCACTTCAACTGTTGAGAAATTCACTCTCATGACTGATCTCAGTCGACAACTTCTTCAACTACTTTCACTCTAGAACTCAAGCTCCTTAAATCTTCTATAATGTGCCCATTTCTTCTCAGGCCTTCAAAATCAAGTTTGCCCCTTGAATGATCATATGCTGGTGATGGGAAAACAAGAACATTAAATGGAGTGTAGGCTACAGACTTAGGTCTACCATATCTGTCCAGAAAGCCAGGAAGTGAGAATTTGAGGAGGGATGGTAGGCAGGGTGTCAAGCTGGATGGAAAAGGACATTGAAGATCCAATATTATCTTAAGTACTTAGCTTCCACATCTTATGTTATCCCATCCATCCATCTTGACTGCTGAGATAGAATCTCCAGCTACTTCAGTTTCTTGGTGATATCATGGCAGGATACCATTCTTATTTTATTTTATTTTTGCTCCCCCTTCCTGCAGCTGGCCATCAGGTACCACCAGCTCTTCTCCTCATTCGCCAGGTCTACCAGACCCTAGCTCAATCTGACCTACATCCAGAATAGGAGAGGACATTGAGGATGCTAGTGCACCATCATACAACTGCTGGGAATCTGCTCTAACCCTCTTTCACCCTTGATCTGCAATTGCCACCTCCCAACCAAGTAGTATAATACTTGAAGCATAGACCTTATCTGGCTCTTAATGCTGCTATTGCAGCAAGTCTAGGCAATCTCCCTAACCCTACAATAAGGATGCTGGTATCAGCAGTTTATTCCCATCCTCACCTCATCCAGTCCCTCTATCACCCTTACTGTTAGTTGAATCATGGTCATTTGGAGTCGAGTAAAGGCTTTATCCCACTTTGCAGCAGTGATGGATTTATGACAGGATACCCTTAAGGATGGCGGAATCAAAGAAAGATCAGAATCTAGATATCATGGTCAGCTTGCAGTGCTTGATAAAGGTCTGCATTGTTCACCATACTGTTGCAGCACAAATGTCATCAACTAAGGAATTTATGAAGAAGCAAGTTGCTATGGATCTTGTAGACATTGCCTTAGGTTTTGACAGTGGAGTTTTGTTGATGGAATAAATGCATGGAATGGAACTAAAGCCATCTTGACAGACAAATCATGGAAACCCTGGAATCCAGCTTGGTGGAGGAAAGGGAGACAATAGTTGGTGTTCCTTGATGAGGTCCTTAGTACAGTGTAGGTAAAAGTCTATAGGAATGATGCAGAAACTTAGGGAACCAAGCAGTGAGGTCCCATCATAAAACAAATGTATTAAAGTTGTCAGCAAAGTCACAGAGACACAGCCAGGCATGTTGTTGCACAGTAATTTGAATGACTGTTCCCTCCACTGCATTGTGGAGCAGCCTCATGGACAGGCTGGTAGTGGACAATGGCAGCCACCTATGACTCAATTTGCTTCCGGGCATCTAGGAACAGTACAATGCAGACTTTACAGACAAGATCAAATATAGACAAATGAAGAATATAAAAAAATATGAATACTATTGCCAGTTATAGGGAGGCAATAAGAAGGATTAGGCATTTATCTAATCTGAGAATGAAGCAGTAGACAGCAATAAGATTTTTTTAAATATAAAGTTGTAAACCAGAAGACAAACTGCTAGTAAATGAAAAATCCTGACTAAATATAAGTAAATAAAAGAATAAATAGACTTTTCTGGCAATTTTACGGAGAGTGCTGGAGACCATATCTGTCACAGAAGGTGACAAATGAGACCTGAAAGGCAATGAGGGCCTATGTGCACCCAACAGGAGAAGAGAGGAGCTTGAGTGCTGGAGTGAACAAAAGCAGCTGAAGAAATTGTCAGCTCAGATCCAGCACAAGGGCAGATTACTTACCAGTCAAGGTGACTGAAAGTGCTAAGCAAGATCTGATGCTACAGAATCCCATGATACTAAGACAGAAAAAGGTATTTCCCTATCTTGGTAAAAATGACAAAAGCTCTTCTTTAAGGAGAGTTGGTTAAAACTAAGGGTGAATACAGAAAATGTCTATACTCAGAAAATGCTAGTGAAGGGAACATTTCAAGGCAAGTTTTTTTTTCATTCATGTACATATTGCATTAAAACATTTAACTTCTGAGCAAGTGGGTTACGCAAGCACTTGCAGATTTATTTTTAGCAGAAAAAGATTTAGAAGGTGAACTGCTATAATAAAACAACATTTTTACCTACATGGTTTAGTAATGAATGTTTCAGAGTCTAAATGGTTAACGAGTTAAATTGTATTTAGATGACTGTAAATTTGGTACCATCATAAACTCCGTAGAAGAGTCCAAAACAAATAGCTGGTGTCAAATCCATGGATTAAAACTAAATAACAAGAAGTCTATAACCATATCATTCATCAAGCAAGACTAGTCTTGCAACTATCACACTGACAACACACCCCTGAAAACTGAGCCCATAGTTAGGGATTTGGGAACCTATGTCAACAATGAACTTTCCTTTCCATGAATCCACTGTTGTAAGGAAGTTCTTTTTCATTGCACAGCTTATATCTAAAGGTATTGTGTCCAGATCCAGGGATGTAATAGATCCACTGTAATCAGCCCTCATTACCATGGAGTATAATGCCTGTTTCAGTACTTATGTGTCCAAACACTTGTAACAACTGAAATGACCAAAACACTTTCTCATAAAAAATAATCAAAGGATTAAATCATAAAAACTATGCAGATTATCTCGAAGGTTTGTTCCTTTTCTTAGTATCCTACTGGCTACTGAGAGGTGAGTGACCTTTGCCTCACTTATAGTTCTTCACCAGACTCTATTCCATCAAACCTATTACACATTGGTAGGTCCAATGGTATTGTAAACACCCACTCAAGAGATCGCAATCTCTTTTGTACAATAACTAGAACATGTTAGAGGGATAATTATGTGTCACAAAGAATACCAATTCTATGGAATCATCTTCAACTCCACATAAAATGAGAAACATCTCCTCTATTCAAACGTAATTTGAACAAATGGATGGGTAACCACAAATTCATCCCTAGTTTCAGCACCTCTGTCCCTCATAGATAGGGGAAACATGTAAATGTCTGAATATATCCTTGTTTGGCCCATCTGTAGGTTAAACTACCATGGGAATGTAAGGGTAGGCTTCTTAAGATCCTCACAAATCAATATTCGGTAAGTACCTATGAACCTATGAAGTGAATAAAGAGAGTAGCTGGAAAGTACAGAAAGCAAACTGCAGAATAAAGAAATCATGGGCTGGTTTTGTGACATTTTACCCTATTAATCTCAAAAGTGGGAAGTGGATTGTCTAAAAGGATATTTCCAAGAAGTTACAATGGAACTAAAGTTCTTTTTTCCTTGGTTGTGAGACTTGCTGCCCAGACTCCCTACTGAAGATTACCCCCTCTACCTGCCTTTATTAAAACCAACTCGAAGGTCACTGCATCTTGATGATAAGAATGAAGCTTTACAGTATTATCAAAATACATATATAACTAACCAAATGAAAATGCACTTCATGTTGTTAGTGTTTATCCAACCACACAATTAAAAAATACACAGAAATTTGATGTTTTTTTTGCTTTAAAATAAATTTATTGTATGATATACTTTTTCTCTTATCCTAAGGTTAACTACAGTTCAGTACTGACTGACTTCATATACTTTGTAAGTATACAAGACCAGGACAAAAATATTCATATATTCATTACATCCATGTTTAAAAATGTTTCTGAAATCCTGATTAATTTCAAAACGTATACCTTATGAATAAATGTAAAATATTGAGTTAAAATACTCTTAAGAAATTCCAGGACTTTGAATTATGCATTAAGCTTCTTATATCCTGCTTCTGATAAGATATCTAGGGATGCATTTATGTTAAAGACTGGATGGTAAAGGCATATAGTTTATTATAGTCCATGCCAGAGGGGTGTTACTAAGGAAATTAAAAGAGTGTCACCTTGTTTCTCTAAGTGACTCATAGGCCCAGGCCATAATTGTATGTGCTTCCTACACTATATGTATTATTATAAAATATATACTATACTGACAATGCCTTAACTTAGATACAAATACTACGTAGTATCACAAATATTCTTCTTCATGTATGAGGCATATCACTATCTGCTGGTCCAGGAATGGGCTTCAGATGTAAGTAAAGTAAGACATTATGGCATTAAATACTTTCAATTTGTATTATACGTTTCATGGATTGTCATACTGTATGGACCTTTTCTCCCTGGGCCTCCGCTGAAAATGGGCAACCCTGCCCAGTCGGCAAAATTTTCAGAAAAGGGTAAAGTGGGTTGGGGGTTGACATAATAGTCAAGGTGTTTACCTCACAGACAAGAGACACAGTGTTTGATTCTCACTAAGGGAAATTGGCTAGTTTTAAAATGGTCCACATGGGCAGCTAGCTTAGTACTTGCATATAAACCTATAATAGTTTTATTTATGCAAAGTTTATATATATTATGCTTTACAGGTGTATCCAGCCATATTACTAGAAAGGTCAAGAATATAAAATAAAATAAAATGTATCTGGTTTCAGACCCCTTCAGTTACAATTTACAAGTCATATGTCCATTTTGCATAAAATCACACACATTCACGGGGTGCACATTACTGCTGGCTCTTTAAAACATGGAATGAAATAATAAATATTTCATAATAGATTCATAGATTGTTACTAAGCTAATGACATGGGGGCATTTATAAGCCTAGCCAAGTTTTCCAAAAAAAATAATGATTTCCTGTACTAAATAGTACACTGAGGACCAGGCATTTATAAGTTACCTCTGTCCATAATGGACATGGGGTGCCAGGACCAGTGTAAATTTCCTGTTCCCCATGCAATGGTCTAGGCTGTGCTTAAACTGCGTAACAGATTTGCGGATTTTCCCATGGATGGGAAGCCTATTCCATAGGAGGGGAAGTCTTTGGGACAAATATCTGTCTCTCCAGCATGTTTTGTTTAAGGCACATAAATAATTCAAGTCCCCAGACCTTATATTTCTGGTACTCTTTAACTTACAAATATGTGTGAGATTCAAAAGTGTGGAGTTTGTGGATGCTTTGTAAGCCAGCATAGATCACCCCCCCTCAGCAACCTATAGGATAATGAGTAGAGGGAAAGGGCTTTAAGGCAGACTGGATAAGGCAAGTTTGTTACACCTTGCATTCTTTTTGTAAGGAACCTCTGAGGTTGCTCTAGTTGCTGCATATGTCTCATCAGGTACATACCAAAGGGAACATTGTACTGTATGATTGGTCTGATAAGGATGGAGTACAGTGGGATAATGACCTTTGTGAACCTAAATGCTATGCACAAAAGCTGTGCAACATAAAAGGATTTCCTCACCACTGTGGCCATGTGGCAGTCAAAGGTAAGGGTGTTGTCTATGTGCTTACCAGGATCCCTGATGATTGCCTCAACTCTTAGGGGCAATTTATCAACATGGGAATTAGCTAGGGTAGTTGACTTCCCAAAGGATAAATTATGCACTTCTTAGTATTGATTTTAAGACCATTGCTTTGGCACCACTTATTAGTCAGAGATGGACCTTCTTGAAGAATGCTAGTGTATGCAGGGGAGTTGATTATAACCCCCCAGCTTGCAATCATCCACAAACTTAGTCAGACATAAAACTTCAACACTCACTTCCAATTCAGAGAAATAGATGCCAAAAAGGAGCAGGCCCAGTACCGATCCCTGGGTGACTGGCCTTTTGGTGGAGGTAGCCTCATTTATTTTGACCTCCTGTGTCCTATCAATGAGTAAGTTGAATATCCAGAGAGAGATAAAGGGGTTTATACTTAAATTAGTGAGCTTGTATATAATGCCTGAGTGGGGTGTTGCATCAAAATCCTTGGCCTGGTCGAGGTAGGTTGTGTGTAGTCTTACCTTTATACAGTGCTTTGGTGACCCTCTCAAAAAGGTCCACCAAATTTAATAGGCATGACCTTAATCTAACAAAGTTGAATAGTGATGGGTGCAGCATTTGCAGGTTACCTATGTTCTTATTTATCATGTCCATGATGATTCTTTCCATGGCCTTACATATGAGGCTGGTAAGACTTATGGCCCTGTATTTACCCAGATAAGTGGTTGGACCCCCTTTGTGTAGGGGAATGACTGTAGTCATCTTCCATTCCTTGGGCAAAAAACCTGACTGAAGCCTCCAGCTGAAAAATGATTCAAGTGGACCAGACAGGTCATGTTTCATGCTAATTATTAAACAACCGAGGATGTTATCAGGGCTCACTAGTGTAGTGTTTTTGGTCTTGGAAAGTGCATTGATGACCTGTTCCCTAGTAATGGTTGGAGGGATTGTGGAATGCGGCATTTCCTTTGGACTACTGGGGGAAGTGGGAAGAGAAATTTGAGCTGAACCTGTAAGCCAAAAGGTTGGCAGTGACCCTCTGGTTCAGTGTGGGTGATGCCATTTACAATAGGTTCTGTGCATTGTTGTGTAGTTGACCTGAGGCTTCAGACATATCTGTATAAAGCTCTGTGGTTGTTCATTGCCTGAGAAGCTATTTTTCTTCAAATTTAGCCTTTGAAGTATTAATTAACCCTCTTAGCTGCCTGTTTAAGTGGTCGGAGTTTTTAGTATGTATGGCTGTGTTCCTCCTATGCTTGGCCAAGATTTATTTTTCTTTTATTGTATAACCGATTGATACTGTGGTTCCACCAGAGTGGCTTGCCTTTTGAGTTTTCCTTTTTCTTAATAAAAGTGGGCACAGCTCACTCTATACAGCTATCAATATGACTATACAGAGACTTTGTAAATAACTCAGCATATGCTATGGTGTTTACTGGGTTTGGGGGTACTTGGAATTTAGCCAAGTTGTTGCTTAGTAGAGAAAGAGGTTAGGCTTGAAATAGTTCAGAAAGGCTTTTGGTTTTGCTGCATTCCTGGATTTATTTTTTACTTCAAATAATACTGTCTCATGGTCAGATATGATGAGCAAAGACATTTGATGAGGAACATCAGCCCCCCCATGTTTATAAGTACAAAGTCAAGGATGTTTGTACCCCTGACAGGAGAAAGAACAACTGTTCCAGGATGTTGATATTAACAAAGTTTAGGAATTGCATTATAAGTGGTATAGGATTCCCAAACTATAGAGAAGTAGTTGAGATCCCCCATGAATATCATGTTGGGATGAAGGGTAATGGACTCTAGTACACTGAGATAGATAGTACGGGTTTCCTTGGACATGAAGGGGGACCTGCAGGTTGCAAGGATATGGTATGAGACCCATGCATATGTACAAAGTCCAGTGGATCATATGCTTTACCTAGTCTGAATGTGAGATTGGTTTTAATATTGAGTGAGACTCCTCTGCCTTTAGTTCCCTCCTGTGCAGTAACTTGTCTAAAGGTGTGAAAGGCATTATAACCTTGCACTGCTGGGGTACTGTCCGTGACTTTAAACCATGTCCAGAGAGAGGAAGGCTTGCAGGGAGTGGAGTTTCTTGTTAAGACTTCTAGCATTGAGCAGTACCACCTTCAGATATTCCTTTATAGGTTCAGTTAAGTCAGGTTTATCAGAAGAAAAAAACACTTAAAAATACATCACATGATACTGTGAAGGAAAACAAGTGAAGTGCTACAAACATTTTAAAGGAACTCAAGCACATTGGTTTTATTTCATTTTTAAGCTGAAGTACACTTCAGGCATAGCATTAGGAATTATCCCAAAACCAAACTATTATTTACTATATTGTTACTACAGTATAATAGAAGTTTCACTTGTCATCTGTAAATTTTGAACTGATAGTTATTTTGATTTTTCTGCTTATGTTTGTTCAGCTGTGCAGAATAATACCAAGTTATAAAAATATAAAGAGAAGCAAAGTTAGACATAGCTATTCAGCAAAGGCAAATTAATAAAATAAATGAACTAAAACTAATCTGTTGCTTGACTGCTTTGAGGTCTAGCAAATTAATGATGTAATGTACTTCATTACCTATGATTAGTGGTATACTCAGCATATCTGTTATAGTAACATACAGGGACAAGCCTTCAATCTTTTAAATAATTACCTTCCCTTAATCAAGCACATGATGCCCAGTATGTTTCAACTTTATATTTAAGCCATAATGTGTTTCTACTTTTTATTATATTTAAGCCATAATATCCATCTGGCAAGCATTCTCAAGAAATACTTTTTACAGTTAAAGCTTAATAGCACCTGTATGTATAAAAATTATGAATGGCAGTATTTAAAAATGAAGTCAAAATATCTCACATTAAGGTCAGTCTGGACACGCATGTTTTGGTAACTGCTTTAGGTTTTTATTCTGCTTTCTGTTTAGAGCTAGTTTAGAGACTGCCAAATGACACAATATGCAATGTGGAAGTTGTGGGAGTTGGACTCAGATATTCAAAGAGTACTCTGTTCATGGCTTGTTGCCCTAGCACTAGGCTACACAGCCACAAAAGCAACATCATGAAACACCTTGTAATACATGTATGAACCAAGGATACTTAGAAAACACAGATGATACCTTTAAATAAGATAGCTCTCAACTGAATCAGGGACAATTAGGGATACTTTTAACATCATCAGACATTGACAGACTGTGAATTAATATACATTTTCTGAAGTAAATGAAGTATACATCTCAAATTATAGTCATTACTTATTAGGTGTAATTCATCACCTTTTCTCCAAAAGTCACTAGTTTTAGGAGAGATTAAGATGGGCAGAGTTAAAATTTGACTTAAAATTAGGGACTTCCCTGAAAATCATTGGATTGCTCTTACTAAGACAATAGCTCTTTTATTGGCCAGACATGATTGAAAAAGCTCTGTAACACTATTGTATTAGAGTAAAATCAAATTAAAATCAAACAAGGCATGTAACAATTAAATATCACATAAAAGGTAAATATAACAACTGATTAAAAACAGGGCCATTAGAAGCACTCAGGAGTAAATAAAACAAGAACAAGAAAGTTAAAAACTTCTAGTAGTTGTAGTGTAACAAATCAGCCGAAGCAGCGTGACTTATAGAATGTGGGAGGAAGGCGGAGCATATGGAGAAAACATGCATGAACAAAGAAGAATGTGAAGACTCCACCTACACAGTACATGAAGAGTAGGCTTTTACCCCTGACCATGGTGCTGAAAACACCCAGCATTAACTCCTGGGCCAATATGGTACCTTTAGTAAACTTTTCTGGCATGACCAGTCTATTCTGAATTCATGTTGCCTTGGGTATTGCATTCTGCTGGTTACAAGGCATTCTATAATTCTTAAGCAGGGATTATATAATTTTCTATATAACAAAGCACACGTTGAAAAGTCAACAATTTATTGGTTATTTTGCTCTTCCCTCCTCTGAAATGGAATGGCAGCTGCCTCTTCCAGTCTTCAAAAACCTTATTTTATCTGTTTGTTTGCTTGCTTGTTTATTTATTTATTTATGCCAACTGAGTTGATCCCCCTAAGGCAGAGGCTCTTTTTCTTGGGCAGCTATAACAAAAAAGTTCCATAACAGAGCATACACTGAGTTTATGTAGCACTACACTTCAACACCTGCAATACACTGACAGCAACACCTAAAGTCAGTTTGCTAGACATATATTACTCAACCTATCACCTCCATAAGCCAGGTAATGTGTAATAATTAGATATGTTGAGAATTGCTTGACAAATTCTGAATCTTGCCTACTTTGAAATGTTGTGACTGTAGAAGTGTTGTTAGTGAATGCAGAATATCAAAGTTCTAGTTACAAAGGATTATAACTATTTATCAGACTGTCTCTTAGTATATCATCAGGGAATTAGCAGAGCAGAAGCCACTAGCTTTAAACTTTACAAAGGGGAGAGACAAGAGTACCATGTGTACTATCCAGCAAAATACAGCATGACCCCTTGTACATACCCCTATCAAAGAACCAAACAACACATTTATATCATCACAGTTATGCCTGTAGGCCTATGTTATCCCCATATAATGGCGCACAGTTAAAGTTATTCTGGTGGTCGATTGAATTTATCTTCCCATAATGCTTTACTGCAAAAGTAAATGCCTTGCCCTTCTGCCATAAGTTATTAAAAAGAGTTGCTCTCTGGAGGATAAAATTCCTGCAGCTCACCTTCTCCACCTAACTGTCTTGCTACTACAACAAACACACAACTCTTTTGAAAGTGGCTCTTCCAAAAATAATGCATTTCTATGATCATTCTTGTTTATTTTTGCTTTGCTGATACAGCAGGGCCAGAATGCTGACTGGATGGAAATGTGGTTATGGAAGCTAAGTACTGGTGTGTTAGTGCAGCTCTGTTAAAAATCAGCTTTTTCCTTGAGATTTACATCAGACCTCAGCAGCTTATAGAACTTAAAATTCTGGACTTCTCCCAAAGCAGTTCTACTGAACTATGTTTGGAGGCAGGGCTGGCATAATGATTAAGGTCTTTATCTCTCTGATACAAAGTACAGAGTTTGATTCTGACCTGTTGTTATTGGCTAGACTTGTAATAGTGTGTAGACTGATGGCCTACTATTCACCTACTAATCTATGTTGTGAGTACTAAGGCAAATTAAAGTATGATAATTCCCAGCACTGGAAACCAGCAGTGATACTCTTCCACTGTTACAATATCCTGCGGTCTTGCAAGAATAAATGCACCATTTGTGGGGTACACAGAAAATAAACTGAAATCAGATGATCAACTAGCCTGCCCGATCAGTTAGAAAGGAATATTTTCCACCCTTATATCCCTTTTCCTGTCCAAATCTAACACCTTTAATCCTCATCCCCCCTTTTTACTTTACTGCAAATATAGCGCATCATACATTAAAATAGCCTGAATATTTACTTCATATTACTGATTGAATTGAACTGTCTGGTGTTTTGCACTTACTGATTTAGCTAATGTTTCATTTGCTACTTCTTAGCTACAAAGCCTCTCATATTGTTTTGTAATTCTGTTTTTTTTTGTTTAATATGTGTATCCAGGAATAGACTAAAAATGGTAGAGGTGAATCACTGTTCAACACAGCTTAATAAGTTTTGAATAAATAAAATAAAATGTAAACAACTGCACAACTGCTGCATAATTACAACTATTTGATACTGTAACCAGCTTTTGTTTCTTCTTCCTAAGTATCATTAGCTTTATATGTTTTAGCAATATGGAATGAAGATGGGAAGATCCAGCTCACACATACTGTGTTTGTTTCATTTTTCATAACACTAATAAGCAGAAGACAGCATATTTTGTAAGTGTTATACACCAGTATATAACTTACCCTACAGTTGGATCCAATGCAATTCCACGAGGGTTACTAAGATTCTCTGTAATAAGTGTCACTCGATTATTTCCATTCAGGTCAACTAGGTCTATTCTGTCCACTGCAGTCTCTATCACATACAGTTTATTATTTATCCAGTCGACAGCTAAATTCTCAGGAGTGTCAAGTGATACATTTAACACTTCCTGAATATTCGAACCAGAAATATCGACTGAAAACACCTGAAAATAAAACAAAAAAGTCTTTAAAACTGAAAAAGAACATACTATAGCGCGTATAATGTATTATAATATTAACATACCAGTGGTAAACATTTTAGACACACACACACTGTGTGTGTGTCTATATATATATATATATATATATATATATGTATATCTATTTATATACATATATAATGTGTGTGTGTGTGTGTATGTATATGTATAGATAGATATACATATATATATATATATATATATATATATATATACACACACACACAAACACAGACACACACACATATATATATATATATATATATATATATATATATATATATATATATACACACATACACACACACACACACACACACACACACACACACACACACACACACACACACACACACACACACACACACACAGGAGAGTGTCTTATTTGGACATTAGTTACCTTCATGTCCTTTCCTCAGGAAGATATTATTATTAGCAAGTTTGTAACAGATAAATAAAATCAGACTGCAACTCATGTTACTCATTCATGTCTACAAATGGGTCCCCATCACATGGTCAACATTTCAGAATGTTGAAGATTATATGGCCAAGACCATATGATTGACATTCAAAATCTCGACCATGTTTGACCAGCATCTCCATACAGTGCAGAATGGAAAGATTTCCATCTTCCGCACTGTAGTGAAATCTCAGAGTTGATATATTTAAGTTCTGGGGGGGTGTGGGGGATGGAGCCCCCACAGGGATCTGGGGAGCAGAGGCCCCTGCCAGCAGCGTGAAGGTAAGTTTTTGTTGTTTTTTTTTTTTTTTTTTTATTATTTCATGGTTGACATTTCGAATGTCGATTATATGGTCTCGGCCATATGGTCTTCGACATTCTGAAATGTTGACCATGTGAAGTAGATCCCTAAAAACATGCTTTTTTGCTTAATTTACAACATGATGTTAACCATATTTGTCTGGTTTCAAACTGTTCCTAATGAGGTGCTGAGCAAAGTGTAGTTCCATGTTTTGGCTTGTATTACCATTTCAAAATAACTCAACCAGTTCATTTCATAAGTTAATAATATTCTGTTTCAAAGCCAAAAAGCTATTTACATTATACATTTAAATTTGAAATATTTTTGCCAGTCATATAAGATTTAAGATTATTCTTCAAAAACAATTTTGACAGAATCTCTCACTCCTTACTTTGCTGCCGTCATGCCTAATAGAAAACAAAAACTGGTCAAGTGGCAACATTTCCACCACAGAGACATTTCTGGTTGCCAAACAAATGGGGTTTGAACCCCAGCCACTGCCAATCAATGTAACACTATGAGAAGGACAGACGCTATGGTCCATGGATGTGCTCCACAGCTCATTAATAGGGTTTGTGGCCACTGAAGGAATGGTCTTTGAATCACACAACTGGCACCCAATAGATTAAGGTAGAAAACATGAACACAAACTGGATTCTCTAAACAATTCACCAAATACAACCTGGCCTGAACAGCATATGGAGAATATGCACTTATGCCTTGAGTATTGGCTTCTAAGATCCAAACCCAGACTGGGAATACAGACTGAATGCTTACCAAGAAAAGTTTATGTTCTACTGCGCCAGGCCTCCTCTTCAGCATTCTCTCCATAAACTTCAGTGTCTTTCAGTTCTCTTTACTCACGGAAGCTATCTTTCAAACAAACTCACACACACACACACACACACACGCACATGCACGCACATACACACACACACACACACACACACACACACACACACACACACACACACACACACACACACACACACACACACACACTTCCTAGGGAAGGCTGCAGAATTCTCCAATTATAATATTCTGGATGTTCCTTAAGGACCTGCATACAAAATCCAACTCTCTCTTTACTTCTTGAACTCCACCCCATTCCCACTTTATCAGCATCCCTTTCCACTTTGACATACAAATATCTGCTTATATTATGCATATGCGCCTTAAATGCAGCACCCCAAGATATTCCCTTCAAATCACGTACAGGATGCAGGTCCTTAAGGAAAATAACAATAATCACCACACAGAATATCATATTCATGAAGTAGCAGAAAGTATTCTAAGAGCTAAGCCAACATGGGGAATGGAGAAAAGAGATTTTACCAGTACGGATGACTGCAAATAGAAGTGTAAAAAGTAGACAAGAGGGGCCTGTAATTTACAGGAGAAAATAAAGGAACCAACGTTTTGGAAACAAATAACTAGACATGGAAATAAAGCCAAATGAGGCTAAGCAGAATTTTGTACTGCAGGTTACAGACTACTTTCCCTACTGGGGATTGATGACATAGTATAGGCAAACAGAAATAGACAAGGGATTATTAAATGAAAGACCAGCTCTGGTAGTGTTCAAAAATAGTAAGTACTAGAAAATGGCAATCAAAATTTAAACAAATTGTAGCGGAAACACTGAAACTTCATTTAGGGATGTCACTGTCCCCCTTTACTCAGCCCTCATTAGGCTAGTCATTGAGTTTAATGCCCCCTTTGGCATGTATCTGTCCAGACCCATGCAACAATTGATTGTTAAGAGGTGACTTGTGTCCAGCATACATGATATCCTCCAACCCAACACTGATGAATTTACTGCACATCAGAAAGTTAAATGGCATCAGAAATACTCTGTATAGAGAGCTAAACCTCTTCTGCAATATCTACAGAATGGTTTGGAGTGAACTGCTCTGGAATAGACTTCCAACCATCATAAAGTTGTCCTTGTCCATATTCAAACACAACTTGGTTCTATGAAAATTTACCCCAGAACTGCCCCCTGTACTACTAATGTACAGAGGCAGCTCTTAAATGCTTTAGCCACTCAAATTATCTATGTTATGATCCCAGTTATTCACATTAGGGCTAATATATAATTATCAACCATGGGATGGGTAAGGCTGATCACTAACCAAATGAGATAAGTTAATTTGAGCACAAAAGGGGGAAATTGGCTAAGATCATAGGAGATGACTAGGCTAGTGGCCCTGGGGACTTTACAACCCTAGAAAGACCTTAACCATTATGCCAACCTCATCCCCAAAGGTGAGATTCAAACACTGTACCTTGTATCTGTAAGATAAGTACCTTGACCACTATGCCAACCCCCAACCAAAATAAGTGGCTACTTCTAGATTAGAACCATGAACACCCTCATACAAGCTAATTTCCCTAGTCCTTTGAGCCACCCATTAAAATGACCAGCAAAGGCAGCTAGCCTAGTACTTACATATGAATTGATGAATATTATAAAAGAGATAAAAGAACTAGAAGTGGGATAATTACAAAATGAAAAGAGCAAATTACACAGTAATAAATGGAATTTGTGGGAACAATACATGCAGAATAATGTTCAGGAGTAGGAGTGAAATTTAAGGGAAGGCAGGAATTGAGCAATTTATATAATTCTGGACTGAATGAAAATTGTTAAAAAGAAATCATATATGTATACCACATGAAAATAAAGGATATGTTATTATAGGTTCATAGGTAGGTACTAAGCTATGTGCCAGAAGGCATTTATAAGCCTAGCCAGAATGTGTTGGCTTTCACCGCCCCCTTAGATTACTTCCCTGTGTTTCTGTCCAGCAGAGCCACTGAAGTGATCCCCGGGGTAAACTTTCTGTTTCCCATCCACTCATTAAGGTTTCTCTTGAAGAGTGTTAGTGAGGAGCTCTGCCTAATGTAGATTGGAATCTTGTTCCAAAGCATGAGAAGTCTCTGGGACAGGACTCTATCTCTCCAGCATGTCCTATTTATTGTTGTGAGGTTTAGATCCCTAGAGTGTGTGGCTCGAGGGGATATGGTTTTCTTTAGGTGGAGCATGACCATCAATTCTGGGTTGGACATGACCTTGTATGTCAGGCAAAGATCACCTCTGAGTAGGCGGTATGCAACAGAGTACAACTGGAGTTTCTTCAGTCGAGCTGTATAGAGCATCTGTTTGAGCCAGTGATCCTCTTGGTGAGGTACTTCTGTGGTCTTTCCAGCTGTTGCAGGTGTCTTGTAAGGTACATCCCAAATGGGGCATTGTACTCTATGATGGGTCTGATGAATGATGAGTAGAGGGGCACAATGACCTCTTTTGATCCGGATGCGAACCCTTTTATGATTAGGTGGGCCACATAGAAGGATTTTCTAACCACTTTGGCAATGTGATTATCAAAGAAGAGATCACTATCTACTTGGGTCCCCAGATCCCTTATTACATCTTTCGTATTTAGGGGACTACCACCTATGTGGTAGTTTGTGGGTACTTTGTTATTTCCAAAGGGGATGACTATGCATTTTTTGGCATTTAGCTTGAGGCCATGATTTTGACACCAAGTATCAGTCTCAGTGAGACCCTTTTGGAGGATGTCTGTGTCAGCTGGAGAGTCAATTATAGCCCCTAGTATGCAGTCGTCTGTGAACTTTGTCAGCCATAGTCCTCCTGTGCTTGCTTGTACCTCTGAGATGTGTATGCTGAACAGAAGGGGTCCTAGGAGTGAGACCTGAGGAATGCCACTTGTAACCAGTTTAGAGTCGGACCTGGCTCCTGCAATTCTCACCATGTGGGTTCTGTCCATGAGCCAGTTGGAAACCCATCTTGTGACATAGAGGTTTATGTTCAGGCTGGTGAGCTTGTCTATAATACCAGAATGGGGAATGGTGTCAAAGACCTTTACGAGGTCTAGGTAGGCTGTGTGTACCACCTTTCCCTCATCTGTAGCCTTGGTAACTGTCTCAAAGAAGTCCATTAGGTTTAGTAGGCATGATCTGCCCTTAAAGCCGAAATGGGTAGGGTCCAGTGTTTGGAGGTTCCCAATGTCTGGTTAATGAGTTCCATGATGATGTGCTCCATAGCCTTGTAGACCAAGCTAGTCAGGCTTATAGGGTGATTGTTCCCAGGGTCTGTTGTGGCTCCACCTTTGCGGAGCAAAATAACTGTTGCTGTATACCATTTTATGGGAACATAGCCTGTGGAGAGGCTGAGTTTGTAGGACACAGCCTGGGACACTGTCCAGTCCCATTGATGCTGTGTTTATGGCACAAAAGGGGGAAATTGGCTAGGATCATAGGAGATTACTAGGCTAGTAGCCCTGGGGACTTTAAAACCCTAGAAAGGTTTATGTTATTATGGTTTGTTTCCTTTTTTAATACTGCATATGTACTTATATTACTTTTTAAAATACTGTGCTTAATAAAGATATTTAAAAATACCATGACTGTGAAATTTTAAGACTTTAAAACTTTGTTGGTCTGTGTTGTTTTCTTGTGCATAACTCGCCAGATATCTGTCAGGAAATAAAACCCTGCTTTCTGGACACCTGCGTGAAAAGTCATGAAATGCTGAGATCTAGTTGAAGTTATTAGAGTGCACATGTCCACAAGTCAGCATGCTTTCTGGGTAAGAGAGCTGATAAACAAAAGTGCATAAATTTGATGGCAATGGATAACAGATAACAGTGTTTTCTTGGAATCTGGACTGAGGCTGAATGTTTTATACATCTTCTGGATCTCAGAACATAATTTTGTTGGATAACTCACAAAGGTCACATTTATGACTGGTTAAGTTGGACTGTTAATGCTCTTTTCATTAAAACCACCCTCATAGTACATTTTGTACAATCAATGGTATACAAAAAACTGTATCAGATGGTATCAACTTTGGGTCACTTGATGTTCAAGACTTTTTGTGGATTGGGGGAGTACCCACGTGTGTGTGTGTGTGTGTGTGTGTGTGTGTGTGTGTGTGTGTGTGTGTGTGTGTGTGTGTGTGTGTGTGACACAGTTACATTTGTGGGATAACTGTAAACTGAGGAGGGATGCTGGATGGCCCAAGCATCCTGAAAATTGCTTTGTGTTTATCATCCTATTAAGTACATAATGTGTTAGTTACTCTGGTGTTAAATATTTATATTATGACCTTGTGTAGTGTCTTTGATGATACCACAACACATCAAAATACAAATTCTTGCAGAACATGTTCATTGAGCAATTGTACTTAGTGGGCAATAGCTTTGTAACCCAATGCAGCTTGGCCAGACAGTTTTTCAGCCTTCCATATGGCAGCAGTTGCTGTCATGTGCTGTCATTTCTGTGATTATCTCTTGCCTAAGATGGTAGTGCAATTGTCTTGTGTTGTAATTTTCATCTATGATTTGGTTGCCAGCCTGAAATGTTTGGGCAATTTCATTGTTGTAAATCAAATAGGGGTCTATATTATATTAGCGAAAATCCTGTTAAACGAATACAAAAACACCGACACATATTGTGCGAACCGCAAATATGCCGAATGCACTAAACCGCGAAATTCAAAAAGTCGAATCCCATAGTCGACCAACTCCACCTCCCACTACATACTGCCTACCCAAACAAAATAAATAAACCAAATACATACACTAACCAAAACCCTACTTCTAACCCTAAAGTAAAGCACCAAAACCCTACTTCTAACCCTACACTAAACCTTACATACATTACTATCTATGCACTTACCTTAACCTGCACCCTAACCCTAAGGTCCGTAACTATCGCACACTTACCCTACAGAGATATACCAAAACAAAATAAATAATCCACATACATACATTTAACAAAACCCTAATTCTAACCCTACACTAAACCTTACATACATTACCTATCTATGCACTTACCTTAACCTGCACCCTAACCCTAAGGTCCGTAGCTATCGCACACTTACCTTACGGAGCTATACCGCAGATGGGCCAACCATGACACTTCGACATTTTGAATTTTGCGGTTTTGGACATTCAATGTTTCCGTGGTTCTTGCAATATGTATCGCTCTTTTCGTCTTCGCGTAAAAGTACTTTCTAGCATCTAAATGGAACCCATCAAATAGATGTGGTGTGGGGGTATTATTTTCCACTGAAATCCTCATAATTGTATTCACATTTTGCTTTATTGGCTGAAATGAAATTGCTGTTCTTGCAGTCACACCCAGGGTCGAAAAAAAGAGTGATTTATTTAATCTCTAATCTATGCCACCATGGTGCAGACTGATAATATAAAATGCCATTTTAATGTACACACTAGTATTTATTTCTTCCTTCCTTATTTAGTTTTTTTTTTTTTTTTACTGATATGCATGACTTCTTAAGTATATATTCATCATTGTGATCCTGGCTTACCTTCATGCCACATAACCAAGCTGTCCCAGCATGACCCATTTCCAAATGGGACCCCAACAGAATAAATTACCACCTTTTGCAGGTGTTACCATGTATGGAAAGAATCAAGGCCTGCAAGCCATTTATGCTTGCAAGTGATCAGGATGTAGGGGTGTTCAGCTATTTTATCAAGGGTGCAGGCACGTGTTAGAAAACTCAACAACATGCATGTTTACATGCAGGTCAAATGTTTTCGCCCTATTCACTTATATCCTTCATTACCTAAAGAGGCTGACAGTGAAGTCCCCCAGTCTCAGGTTAACACTTTAGTACATACCCTCACACCCTCCCTCAAGAACCACTAGTCGCTTGCAATGTTCAACTTCTGCTAACCTTTCAATACCCTGGGCCTACTCATTAAACCTGGGTTCACCATTTACAAAGCTAAATATCTTGACCATTTTCATCAAACTGACCTAAGTATTGACACTATCTGATTTACTAACTTGATATAGTAAGACAATGTATGGCTATAGTTAAACTGATATGTGGTGGCTACAGAGACTGCATATCTCTTGTGTTTCTTTTGGCACATAACCAGTGTTGCAGACTTTTCTACTAAGTTCCACTGTACAGTAAGCACATTTACTGTTATGAATTTCCAGCACTGAAGTATATGGCATTCTGTACTACAGAAGGCTACACAACTGTACTTGTAGGAGTTTCACTGTACTTGGGTTCCAGGTCAGCACAACACATTAGTGAGAATATGGGAGTTTACTACAGGCAAACTCTGCATTAGACAGATGAAAAACTATACGCAAAGTAATGATCTTCTGCTATAAAAGCACACAGGATTATTCTGGCAAATAGCACATAGGATTATGGCTATGAGCTTTTAACAAGCTGATTCCTATGGTTCAGCATTTTATTCCCTCAGCCTCCAATTGCTTACTTTTTGACTGTGAGCAAGTCACTTAACTAGACAGTGCTCTGGGGATGTTGGAAAACTCAACTAGGCCACTCAATAGTCTCCCTGACTACCTACCTAGAAAATGATTATAAGCCTCTGAACCAAATAAGTCCAGCTTTAACTAAAAGCAGCAAATTGTGCACTTTAGTAATTAAAGCATGCTGTCTCTAGCAGTGATGTGCTACCCCTAATCATGTAACTGCCCTCTAAGGCACTGCTGGCCAAAATGGTTTCCTGATGAAATTCTGAGGACATACATTGCAATCCTCAGAAAAGTGAGAGTAAAACCATGATTCTGGGGAATATATACTAAGACCATTGTTGCAGTACACTGGATCATTCTAATTTCAACATTCTCAGGAGATTGCACACATAAGAAGCAACATGGTATGAGAGTGCAGCCTCCACATCAAGGGGTACCAGGGGGCAAAGCCCCCCTTTTAAATGCAGTAAATCAGACTGAACTTCACATTCACTGTAATTCACAACCAATCACACCTTCTGTCAAAGCTGTAGGACTCATAATTATGGGTCCATTGCATCTGATGTGAAGCTGCCTAGACCCCAGAATGACGCTTCAAAGTAAACTGAAAGTATTTTTGTCCTTCCAGATTATCCAGAACTACTGATTAGAGAGCTTCTGATATGCCAATTAAATATTATCAAATTCAGTACATAATCCATGCCTACATTTGCACAATCGGTGTAGTCTACTTCAAACTTGTTACTTTCATTTTTTTCCCTTGTGTTACAAAGCAACAGCTGTGAAACTCCCCCACTGTATCTTTAATGCACAGGCTGCGTCTGTGCCATGCCAACCCATACACTATACACTGGGCCATCTGTTTCAGTTTGCATACCCGCCTGAGGTCGTAACATCAGAAGTCATAAGGCTTACAATTCATAGACAACAGATTGTGATAATACTGCAGAAAAATGATAATTTCAGACTAGAAATAAGCACTATATGCTGATGACCTCCAACAGACAATGATGAAGTGTTTGTTTATCTGTCATCTCTAAATAATAAATGTGAGGTTAAATCTACTGAAAACAAAGGAAAGAAAAAACAGCACAGCATTGTCTTAGTGTGCTTAATTTTCCATTCTTTTTTGTAGGTGACAGCAGCCCTGTTAATGATTTATGACTGGGATTAAATCTTTTCTTCTTATGCCCAGACCATCTGCACTTCTCTCCTCCTACTTCAAAGCCAAGAGATGGACTGCCGATCCTGCCTGTCTTTAGCCCTCTACTCCAAAGTTCAGCCTTACACACTGCAACCATTTTGACAAATTTATTTACATGAATGGATGCAGGCCTAGTCTCTTTACAGTCAACATCTAACATTTGCTGCGATACTGCAAAATGTTCTTATTCCATTATTTTACTAAACCAATAATATGCACTGCATACTCTGTGCTGATGCATGAGCTGTGAAGGTGCTGCAAAACCTAATGCGATATTCTCTCCTTAGATATAGTGCATAACCACTAAGTACATTAAATGTTGGACTAGATCTGTGCATGTTTGCTGCAGATGTAATGCATGAGGCAAACAATGCCACACATTTATGTGGAAATAAAGAGCACATAACTATGGTATCATATCATAAGTCAGTGGAATACTACTTTCACAATGACCATACTGTTTAGTGTCTGGAAAATCTGGATTCAAAATCATATAGCAAACTGTATTTTCAGGAATTTGCTGTCTTCACTTGTGTTATTTGATAGCTAAAATATTAAATTATTAACTTATTTTCTTCATCAGGTATTATATTTTCCCAAATTTTTGGCAAATGCATACTATTACTAATTACACACATTTTTTTCTAGGTTGTAGAAAACAATGCATTCCTTTCGCTTCTCATTCAACAGAAAATACAGCTGTTGGCTTAATATAAAACAAAGACCAATGTTAATATTGTATCTACTACAGTCCAGCATAAAAGGAGCATAGCTGATTTATATCATTCAGAAAACACAGAAGTTTTTGCAAATGTTACGTTATCAGGTTACCAAAAATTACTCACAAAAATCTGGTGGGTTTGAAAGAATGTCTATAATTCTCTTAATTAAACATTTGGACTCCATTGCGCATAAAATTAAAAGCTACTCAAGATGTAAATGCATAATGCCACTCTTTGTTTAATATACCAAATGTAATAGTATATCATGAAAGTGTGGATTAGCATAAATAACTGAAGGTTACTTTTTGTTGAAAAACAAATATAAAGTCTGCAAGCTGCCAATAAAAAATGAAAAAAAATATTGAGAAATAGAATTTGAAGATCACTGAATTTCTGAACAGTGCTTCTTGTCAATGGCCACATACCTTATTTTGAACAGTATCAGTCCAGAAGACCCTGTGTAAAGAAAAGTGAAAGTCAACCCCAACAGCAGCACCACGGTTCTGAGATTGTACCAGTGTACGGAGACTATGTCCGTGAATATCACCAATCAACAAGTCACGACCATTAGAAAAGATAAGCGAAGCTACTCCAGCTGAAAGTTAAAAAAAAAAGTATCACTAAATATCACAGTTCTTAGAACTTCATATAACATGACTTGTGTTTAAAGCTTAAAGGTCAGTGCCACCCAAATGTCAATTTTTTGTCATAAAGTGCTCTTCCTTCTCCATAGTAGAACCACAAGACTGTCACATACAAAGCAAATGGGATTTAAGCATTTCTCCCTCTGTTTGATGCCTGAATAAACTTCTTTTGTTTTTTTCTAAATGCCATTTGGCTTTATGTGAAAGTCAGTATTATTGCCTTGCGATATTTGTCTCATAGCTCATGCCTCTATAACATTATGCAGGTGATTTCAATGTGAGAAAGGCAGAAAAATGTCAAAGATTTACAACACTGAGACTGCTGGACAAAGAAACGTACAACAGAATGTGCCTTTGCGTGTGTGTAATAAGTCGGAAATGATCAGCTTCATACCCCAAATGGAGCATGTGGTTAACAGCTACAGTTCTGAGCCTGAACAAAGATGCAGTTATTAGCAGTTGTTCTGACTTTAGTACTCACGTGTACCTGAAAAGATGCCTCTACCCTAGAATAACATTTTTCATAAACAGGCAGGATTTCCATACTTCAAAGGAAACCTCTACCCTGAAACTCCAAAAAATCTGTTTCCCACTATTATCTTGATATGTTGCTCTATGCTAATCTGTTATAATTACTGCAACTGTTTCTATTTGTATTTTAATTTCTTTTACCCTAAAATGGACATCTTGGGGCCCTGCCATATTGAAATTGTTTTGTTTTGTTTTTCATAGAGTTTGCTTTTTTCCCCACAGTGCAGCTTGTGTCCCCTTTACATGAATTTCTCCTTTAAATACACTAACACTGACTTCATAGTCTCAAGAAGCTAATTTGTTTTTCTTTTTCAGTGAATGACCATGAATTGTGCAAACTGCAGACTGCTTCGTACATTTAAACCCTCTTCAAAGCAGCAGAGGTAAAGCAGTGCTGTTTTCTAAAGGAGTTGAACCTGTGGTACTTAAATAATTGTCAGACCTTCTCCCATACCATTTATGAGGATTCAAATGTGTCAATTCACTCTAACAATCTTGTTATCTATATGTGATAGAATGTTATCACTTTAAAGCGATGGTTAGGTCTGCGGTACCCAGTTATATTTATCTTCAGACTGCCAGTAAATTATGTATAAAATAAGTAATTCACTGCGCAAAAATGAGAGTGCTTACTAGTTTATGTAGCACTGCAGTATGATTAACTCACCCTTCCTCTCCATAAAAGAATTATCACAAATAACTAACTCTTTGTAAAGCAACTTCATGGTAGCTGTCAATTTGTGCACTTACCTGACCTCAGCAAGGCAAACTCAAGATGTAAAACTGTAGGCTGCGAGTTATACTAAGAACTACAAACAACAACATGTCTAGCCTAGGTCAAAAACGGAGACAGACTCCTTTCTAAAATAACATGAGATCTGAACACGTAAAAATCTGTAGGGCTTTCATGACAACTAGCAGGCAAGAAAGGGAGGCAAATAAACTGAAAGGCATTAAAAGGCTTCTGGGCACTAAATAACACCTAGGTGATATTACAGGAAGGAAAATAACTCTGGGATGACTACAGTGGAGAGTAGAGTTTTCTTTTAATTCAGCCAGTTATCTTTCCTTTTCCTGCCTGTAACTGTCTTTTGCAGTCTGTCTACAATATTATGGCTTTCTTGAAAACCTCATGCAGTTGTCTTCTGGTATTTATCAGAATAACCACTATATTGTACAGAAACTCTTTGGATATGGTCAGTGAAATGGATAAGGGACAGTAAGGTTTTAATCTTTTACCAGTTGTAGCTAGCTACAATGTAAATAATAAACCAAAAAAATTATAAAGCATGCAACAAGGTGAAGATTACTAGCTTATTTTGAGTTTAAAATACTAGACACTTATTAAAAAAGTGACACCTCAGCTAGAAACTGCAGTTAGAACTACAGTTCTGAGTTTTTCTTTTAGCTCTACCATTCAAAAGAACCTTAAATGTTGTGTAAGAGATGGCACCTTACAAAGATCAAATTAATTTAAAAAGTCTTATATAACTGCTGTTGCCAATGGCAGTCAAAAAAGTAGTAAATCTCGGTGATGTCAGTAAAAGTCAGTGGAAAGGTAAGAATACAGCAAATGGTCCTCTATCCAGAGTGAAGTCTGTGCCCACAACAATATTTTAATTTCATCAGAGGTACAAAAGTCTAGACTGCAAAACAAAATTACATCAGCATGGCTACCCAATCAGGATTGTTTAATATTAATCACTGTATAGAATGATGCAGATACATTAATATTTTAGAAAAGATCAAATACTATGAAATGCATTTTTCTGGGGGGTTTTGCATGCATTTTTCCTTTACGAAAAGAGAATTATCTGTATTGAAGTGGTATCGCTCAGTATCTTCATGCTCCTTTGAAGCAAATCCAATAAGTAAAATACTCTATTAAGAAAATTACAATTTTACAGGATTCTGTGAAGGGGAAAGTTGTAAAACAAAGTAAAGTTACCTTCTCCCTCTTCTATGAATTGGTGTATATATAAATATGTTCTTATATAGGTTCCTGCCTTTCGTCATATGTTAGTTACATCATATGTTTTGGAAGAAAGGTATTTTATTGAAAATGCTGGTTCACCACATGATGTCAGCACTTGATTTGCAGGATCCCCACACAGAGGGAGTGGTATTTTGCCCTTTCCCCACTGTTTTGTGATCTCAGAGTTGGTACACATAATTAGTAGGGCGTGTGGGAGGTATGGGGGGTGAGGCTTGCACCCTGCATAAAACACTTATTTTTTAATTTTTTTTTAATTTAATGAGTTTCAACCATTTGGCATTGACATGGTATATGCCAATTTAGTGGGTCAACAATGCAGTGAATGATAATCATACACACACACACACACACACACACACACACACACACACACACACACACACACTTATATATATTTATAAAAAGAGAGATTGGGGGTGTGGAGGCAAAGTCTCCATGTTGGACCAAGAATCTCTGCAAAAACAACTGTTCAGAAGTATTTGGTGATGTTTTCAGTGTCACTTCTAGGGTTTCTGACTTTTTGTGAGGATACATGTTTTAGTTGTGGTTAATAACATGTCAGTTAAACAAGATGTCATTAATCATTGTAAATCCTTTAACTGCAAAATCACTTCCTACAGTGATCTAGTACAGGTTGTCACTATACTTTTGGTTTTTTGGTTTTTGTTTTTTTCTAAGACTCACATTTTTCAGTGTCAATAAGTCAAGTCATTTAATTTTCAGATAGGCATCTGCAGAAAATAATTTTGGTGCATTTTATTAATTTATTTACTTATTTACTTATTTATTTATTAGCTCATTCGTTCACTTTCCAGCAATATATACTTGACTGGCACATTACATCTAACAACAAAGTTGGACTGCATCATTACCTTATATAAAACAATTAAACTAAGCTATTCATGTAAATCTTGTTTATTTTTCTCATTTACTGATTTGTTGTAGGAGAATATTTCCCATTCTATGAACTGATTGCTGTGTTACAGTGTCTCCCATTCTAACATTTAGGTGGTACACTTTCTTAATTTGGCAGTTAACTCACAGCTCAGACTATCCCAGAGATTTACTATAAATATTACCTTGTAACTCAGAATGTGTGCAACTACAATTCTACCACTTTACCTTTACTGCCACAATTTAAAAGATAAGAAATTTAAAGGAAAGCTCCACCCTAAACATATATATGCATTTTCATTGTATATTAGTATCATATGCAATGATAATGAACCACAGACACTTCAAGTGTTTTCTATTATATTTTATACCTCAAGCAGTTGTTGTCAGACAGTTATACTAATGTGATTTTGTTTTTTTTGTTATTTTCTTCACCTGCCAGACTGCAGTGTGGGTGTTTATAACATGACACAGCTTAGATATTATAAACAAACTTCTCCCTCATTAAATTACAGTATGTCAGAGAATGTTGTAAGTCAATAGCTTCTTAGATAGACCAATAACACTCTGTGCATTTTTAGCTGAATTGCTCTGATTTGTGTATACTGTAGCTGCTAAAAAGCATTTTATTTTCTGTTTACATTTTCTTCAATACAAAACAGGTGTACAAATAAGGCTTTGTTAAGTATTCAAAGCTGTAGTACATACAAATATTACATCTTCCCTCCCCTAATGCGCACTTGCTAGGTGTGAAAGTTACCATCTCCGGTCATTTATTTGTGACTAACAGCTGTCATTTCAAGGAGCTAGCAAGAAATAAAATGTTTTCACGCTATATTTATATTTTTAAGAGGTACACGGAAAAAGACAACACCTCACTGGACAAAACTGAGCACATTTACCAGTTTGTTTATGTACTGTGGCAGTACAATTCAATAGTGTTCCCCCTAAAAGACTTCTGTAACAACTAACTCTTTTTCCAAAGAGTTTCAGTTTGGATGTTAATATGTGCTTTAGCACTTTACAGACCTCTGCAAGACACGATCTCTGGATATAAAATGTTGGCAGAGACTAACAATAATAAAAGCTAGACAATTTGTGCTGTCTAGTTTATGTTATGCAGATTAAAACAAATTTCTATCTGAACAGCATAAGACAAACAGAAAATGGTAAATCATTCATTATCTAGAGCAGGAAAACAAGTGTAAATGGAAAGAAAAAACCCTGAAAGAAACTGAAATGATTTGGGGCAATAAATAACATCCATGTGACAGTTCAAGAAGAATTTCACAACAGAATAAGGTTAATGGAGTCTTCCTTTAAATTATATTCACTTAAATTATATTCACTTAATGGCTGGCATTACACAGCAATGAAGTCTACATTGTTAACATGTTGGCATTAATATGGAATTTATCAAGCCTTCATTTATTTACTTATTTTTTCTTTATTTATTTACATTTGTTGACCGGCAGTGTCCGACTGGACGTAGGTCCATTTTCAGCAGAGGCCCGGAGAGAAAAGCTCCACAGTTAAAATATATTGACAGTTACATTGGATTTACATAGTGATTAACAATTTGATTAACATAGCAATTAATTACAAACATAGTTACAGATGAAGAACATAGTACATCAGTTGACAACTATTCATATTTATTATGAAAAGGTTGAGACAATTAACTTAACAATAGTCAGTCATGTAAGTTCCCAATAACTCAAACCCTGGCATACCTTACTGCAATGAAATTATTAGTATCACTTAAAACTTACATTTAGCAAATATTTTACAAATTTGGCTTTTGTGTTGTTTAATAAAACAACAAGGGAAACACTTCATGGGCTATCTGATATGTAAGGGGGAAAAAAAATATCCAGACTCAAAAATCAGTTTAGAGTTACAATGAAGGAAAACAGAATGAACGGAGATTTGCCCATATCTCGCACGGAATTTATATAATGTGCAGTTAACTGATGTAATCATATAAGAATCAAGGCAATTTGTATAATCTAAACTGTGGAGTAACATAACCATGCAAGAATCAAGCTAATCCTTATAATCTTTATTATGGAGTACCTTATTACAGTTTAAAAACCGACATATATTAAAAACCTGTTTTAATACTTATTTTATAAATTGCATGTCTCTCCCATGATGTTATAACATGACTCACAGTTATGTGACACATTTTGATTATGTAGATTACAGAATTTCATAACTCTGAGTTATAATGAACATTTTTACTAAGTTACATACACATTTCGATCACGGTGAGTGGCATGACTACAAACTTCAATAAATAATAAACTAGCAAGACCCAACAGGGTAAAAATCAGCAAAGACACAATTTTAGCCAGGATGCTGTTACAAATAAAAAAACAAAACCCTTAATATTATATAGATATTTCAACAGCACAAAAATAAATTATATATAACTTCAATGTGTACTATTCCTTGTGTTTTGCAGCTTCATGGCATTGTGTTGCTAAGAAAGTCAAGTTCCAAACTGAATACTTCTGACCATTGACCGATTAAGTGTTCCATTACTAAAAACAGTAAAGTCAACAACTTCCTAAACTAGATCCTTACAAAAATAGCACAGCTGATCTTTATCAGTGACAGTTTGGAATAAATGAAGAAATGCTTCACAATCCACGTACATGAAATCAAGATGACAAGCAGTAGTGCAAATACTTACAGGAAGTGTTAGCTCTACAGTGTTTGTGGTGTTCCAAAAAGTAGCCTTCCACACAGCTGCAATGATGGCTTCCAGTTCGATCTTCACATATCTGGTCACAGACACCCCACATCTTACAATCATCAAAATCTAAATCAGAAAACATGATAGATGCAGTAGCATAAGCAAATATTCATGTCCCTAATGTCAGCAATAAGCCTGAAAATACACCGTGAGTAAAAAAAATATTTAATTCTAAAGAACATCTTGGATGTCTGCCATTTTGTTTCATTTTGTTCACTTGTAATGTCACTTATTATATAATGGTGAAGTGTGTGTGTCTGTGTATGCATGTGTATGTATTTTCTACACACACACACACACACACACACACATATATATATATATATATATATATATATATATATATATATATATATATATATATATATATATATATATATAGATATATATACATATATATATATATATATATATATATATATACACACATACACAAACATGCATATAAATAATTATATATATATATATATATATATATATATATATATATATATATATATATATATAAAACACACACATTTTATATATATATATATATATATATATATATATATATATATATATGTGTGTGTCAGACGGCACAAATGGCAACATTGGAAAGGCAATCACAATCCAGAAAACTCACTGAATCACCTAAATGAGCTTTAACATGGATCATGCAGGGGGGCTGTTAGGGGTCTCACACTAAGACAAAACATGAGGTGAAACAGGTGTAATGAAAAAAATCAGTTGTCGACTTTTGTGCAATTCAACAGTAGTAACTGCTACCACACACACACACACACACACACACACACACACACACACACACACACACACACACACACACACACACACACACACACACACACCTCTCAACTGTACAGATTTTCACAGAATGTCTAGATTTTTGCCTCATATTTTTGGTCTATTCATCATAAAATGTGTGGTTTTCTAGAAAACTCATTGAAAATTGAAGTTACTAAACAATGACAGACATTTGAGTTCCAGACTTTATATCTTTCAGAAAATATATAATTAAGCGAAATCTGTTATTCTAGCAACTTTCAAAGTTTATAACAGCAATACTTAAATTTTGTCCCTATTTTTGGGCCTTCACCCCCCCCCCATTTTTTCTGGCTTTGTCCAGATTTCTTGTACTGAGAAGTTGAAAGATATGAATATACACATGTGTGTGTGTCTGTGTACGTACAATAATGTTACAAGGAACAAGGAAAACAACTTCCCACTCTAATATAGTTACATTTTACTAATGTTGTCTTCACAGAAAAGAGTTGTTCCTTTCTCAAATATATCAACGAAAACTACTTTCAGTGAACAATAAATCAAGCCCTCTAGCCAGGGAATAAATGGACTGTTGGTATCTCACCTGGGCTGGTAGTTCAAAAAGAAAGACCATTACTGCAGATAATTCATAAAATAACAGATGTTAAACTATAGGAGATGCAAGTCCTTTAGGCAGATCTTAAAGCAGCCAGATGTCCCTAAAAATGAATGATCAACATCTCATGTCAAGGTCATCAACAGGAAGCTTGTTTTAAAAAGAAAACTGCATTACTCATGATATTGTTTGTTCTTTAATTGTGCTGTCATTTGACCAGTGAAGAAATGTAAGCAACAAATGTTCTACTGCTATATTTTAAGGTATATGCAAGCCTAAACAGAACAGAGGGAGAAAACTCCAAGAAGCCGTGCTCATCAAAACCAGAACTATGTCTGGTACCAGAACTATGTCTGGTATCTCCCTACCCTACCAACACCATTAGGGAACATAAACATAACAGATTAAATTTTCTAAAGCTTGATAACTTATATATAAGAAAAAAACAGCAATATGTATAAGCTAATATCATACTATGTCACCTGACACTGCCATTGAAATACACTCATCACACAAAATAGTGACACACCTCACTAAACACTTAGGAAGTGCTTACTCACTAGGCAAATGTGTTTGCTTGCCACAAACTAAATGAACTGATAGACTGCCTGAAATTGTTGGGTCTGTTGCTGGAATATCTTATTTTTCTATACTTGCCCATGATATGATGGATTATTTCTCTTTTAGTCTATTGTATTGAGGGTAAACATATATGCAGCTGGATGTATTGGTTAGGGACAGTCAAGAAACTGCCTTAGTCATGAAGTAAGAGTTAATTTTCAATGATACCCTGTACTGGTGGAAGATTGTATGACTGTATGAGGCTTCTTGCACATCACTGCTTGCAGCTCAGACATGCTTCTCGCAGAGGTGATGGACACTAGGAAGAGAGCCTCCAAGACTCCGATTAGAGATCACCTATACTGGTTGGCTGATTCTCATATAGGGTTAATTTCTGTAACACATTACTCAGCTCTTATGCTGGAAATACAGGACATCCAGGAGGAGATAAATGAAGCATTCCATTCAAAGATAGTTTTACTGCTTTATTGGTTATTGGTAGTTTTACAGGGTTGCAGACAAACATTGTTGGGAGTTGTACCTGTCTGGTCTGGCACAGCCTGACAATTAGCACAATAATTAAGGCTGCAATCTGTTAATGAGCTGCTTCTTGTACTCCAGGGGATAATTCTTTGGGCCTTCAATTGCTGTGTGACTCTGAGCAAGTCACAGTGCTCCAGGGCTGAGTCTGATAAAGGTCCATGTGGATCACGTCTGCAGTCCTGCTAACCAATGCAAACAAATTAATGAATGAACAATACTGCAGAACATGAGGAGAAGCATAAGATATAGGACTTATACTCTTCTCATACAATTATAAGAACCTAGCACACCTAGACAAACAAACTATTCTTGTTTCAGGCCTCATCACGTCTTTATAAAGTGATGGCACATGCTCTGAAAATAAGTGTCTCTGTAGAGTTAATCTGAAAACTTCCAAGCTGTAAAGAAGATTCATGACAGAAACCACTGAAAGTCCAAAAAGAATGCAAATTGTCTTTATTTTTAAAAATAAGCTCTTCACTTAGGTTGCTTTTTTCCGATTTCTAGCTATACAAAACAGATGTCATTAATTGTCCATTTGCCAAACGATAGTCAACAATCATTTCAAAAGTACATTGACAAAGAACTATAAACTACTCAGTTATACTCACACTATAAAATCAGCAATAACATTCTTAGCTAGTCTTAATCGTGGCTTCTCTTCTTCATTTTTTTTTTATTTGCATGTAAATAATACATTATAAAGCTAACAAAACACTAAGGTAACCAGGACCGTCACTTACCAATGCAGGAGCGGTTATTGGTATCACTAACTACATAACCTGCTGGGCAGTAACAGACACCCCCAAACGGTGAAGGATGGCAACGGTATTCACAGCTTAAGCTTGGACATGCAGCTATGCCTGAAAAACAAATGCAACATAGTGATCCTGTACTTACAATGATAAACCTATAAAACACACAGCTTGAAGATGCATGCATTTCATGTTGACAATATATATGGGTCTATATTACGTTATCGAACATTTACATGTTCGAATGTCATATGGTTGACACCATATGGCTGAACATGTAAATGTTCGAACGTTTCAATGGAGATCTCCGTACAGTGCGGAAATGGAAGTTTTCCATTGTCTGCACTGTAGTGCAATCTCGGAGTTGATATATTTAAAGAGTGAGGGGTGTGGGGGGTGCACATGGGCTTGCCTCCTGCTTAATGTTTTAGGTAGGTTTGATTTTCGAATATTTAAGAGTTCGAACATATAGTGTCAACCATATGGTGTTCAAACTTTTAACTATTCGACTTTTTCGGTGAAAGCGCTTTCGTTAAAGTGTGTTCGGTAATTAAGGATTCGGACTTTTAAGCTTTCGATCAAAAGTCCTAGATCTATCTATCTATCTATCTATCTATCTATCTATCTATCTATCTATATATATATATACATACATGTATATAACGTTTTATGTGTGTGTGTGTGTGTGTGTGTGTGTGTGTGTGTGTGTGTGTGTGTGTGTGTGTGTGTGTGTGTGTGTGTATGTGTATGATTTTATATATATATATATATATATATAAATATATATATATATATATATATATATATATATATATATATATATATATATATATATAATATATAATATAAATATATATGTGTGAGTATATAGACACACACACACACACACACACACAAAATCACTAGGTTTGGAATATATATATATATATATATATATATATATATATATATATATATATATATATTATGTGAAAACTGAAATCTGTGAGAATCAAGTTTGCATTTCATGGTGGCAGGTTAAAATACATACATATACATAAATAAATGAAGATGATTCATTAACTGGATTACAACTATAAAAATAATAGAAGAGAATAAATTCATGTTAAATAATCTTAGTAATATGATCACATAAAACAAGCAAAAATTAAGATCTGCTTTATGTGATTAGTCTCTGCAGCACAAAAATAAAACAAAAGAAGGGAAAAGCTTAGAACAGTGACCATTAGCTGAACTATGCTATTCACTTCATTTCCAATAAAATTACATATCTGTATTTGTATGGCAAGTTCATCTGTACCCCATGTAGCCGTACATTTATCATTTATTTATTTACAGTTTGTTGACTGAGTAACTGACTGCTGTACTGATCCTTTTCAATAACAACCCAAGTTACAGAAAAAATAAAACAAAGTACAGTTAATACAGAGAACACAAAGTGGGGAAAACAGAACATACCACACAGCAGGACAGACAGAAGTAAGCAAGATGTTTTGAAAAACAAATGCAACATAGTGATCCTGTGCTTACGATGATAAAGCTATAAAACACAGAGCCTGAAGATGCATGCAATTCATGTTGACAGCATATACATATGTATGCATGTATATATATTCACACACACACACACGCACACACACACATACAAAATCACCATATTTGGAATGATATAGATCAATGTATAAACTGAAATCTGTGAGAATCAAGTTTGCATTTCATGGTGACAGGTTAAATATATACATACACATACAAAAATGAATATGAGTTGTTATTCCTTAACTGGATTGCAACTATGAAAATAATAGAATAGAAAAGAAAATGCACTCCATGGAAGCACTCCTCACTTTGGAAGATACTGATGTCTGTGCATTCACCTAGATATGGTTCAAAGCTGTGGAAAGCACCCCAGCCATGCAGGCTACAATGTCTTTCATATATTCAGACCATAAACTGAGCGAGAATGAACCAAAGGAGTAGGTGTATCCATCTTCATTGAGGATAAGTACACCTCAACACTAAACTGTATGACTCACTCTTCAGGTACTCTATGTCTAACTGACTATAGGAAAAAGGCCCTCCCACATTACAGCTAGCTATCAGTCCTCTACCATAAACAAGGAAAAGTATACCACGTGCCCAGACTTACTGGGGTCACTCACCATACAGCCCAACAGCTTACTCATGAGTCATTTTAATTATTCTACCATTTACTGGTAAACTTACATGACCACAAAAATGCTGGCTCAGAGTTTCTTGGATTTTGTCAATGCAAATGCTCGGGAACAGCTAGTCAGCACACCCATGAGGGGCTCAAAGGTCTTGGATATAGTACTCACTAACATGGGAGAGCATCTCACCCCCCATGTGATGTCCTCCCTGTTAAGATCGGTCTCTTTCAATGTGACTATAAGACCAGATACCCCATCAAGCTCAAAAACACTTAAGAATTTTTGCAAGGCAAATTACCTCCTACTAAGCAATGGTATAAAAGTTTCAAAGCCCCCTTGAAAACAGGTAACATAGGCTCCTATGCAGAGAGGTACACCAATGCCCTGTATAATCACTTAAATATTTGTAGAGAATCAGCTCTACCTGACTATATTAAAACCAGATCTTGCCGGAAAAACACGCCACCCTGGTAGACTCCTGGTATAAACAGGCGATACAACAAAAGAAAGAAACTAATGTCCAAAAATAAGAGGGAACTGGCTCAGCAGAGGAAGACATCTCTCTTTAGCCTTAACAAACAAAGCAGTGATCTTGCCAAGTCCTCCAAAGCTAATTATGAAGCAAAAATAGCCTCCTTAGCTAAGGATAATCATAAGACATTCTTTAACTACATCTAAAATCTATAGGGGAATACCCAGCTATGCGCTGAACTGGTTGTGGAAGGCTCCACCAATACTCAACAATAGCCAGCCTGCTAGCTGACAGATTTGGAGCAAATATCAACACCCTGTCACCACTGGTCATCCACCAAAGTATACCTGCCACTGTTCCACAGCCTATTATCTCAAGAGAGCAGGTCATCTCTGTGCTCTCCATGGCCAAAAACATGGCATCAATGGGACCAGACAACATTGCAGGTTGTCTTTTAAATAACATGACCTAGTAGACCCACTTGGATCCATGTTTAACCACAGCCTGCCAAGAGGCTATGTTACAGCAGAATGGAGGATAGCAACAGTAATCCCTCTGTCCAAAAGGGGACCATCAACCAACCCTGTGGATTATAGACCCATAAGCTTGACTAGCCTCATCTGCAAGGCCAACGAAAGAATCATTATAGATCCTATCAACAATGACATAGGTAATCTCCAAACTCTGGACCCAACCCAGTTTGGATTCATTAAGGGTAGATCATGTCTGTTAAACTTGGTTGACTTCTATGAGAAAGTCATGAAGGCCCTGGATGAGTGAAAGAATGTGCATACTACCTACCTTGACCTAGCCAAAGCATTTGACAGTCCCCCACACTCAGGTATTACAGAGAATCTCTCTGAATTGGGAATTAATAACTACATTACTAGATGGATAGTCAATTGACACACTGACAGAATGCATACTGTCAAAGTAGGTGACTTAACCTTTAGCAAAAGACCCATTCACCAGTAGCATACCACAGGGTTCAGTGCTGAGCCCTTTACTGTTCAGATTCTATTTCTCTGAAGTCCAGGCAATAGTGCATGGTCTGTGGCTGACGAAATTCACTGACAATTGCAAATTGGAAGCAATCATTGAGTCCCCCAATAATGTTAATATACTGCAGACAGGGTTAACACAGGCAAATGATTAGTGCCAAAGCCACAGATCAAAGCTAAATGCAAAAGAAAATACATTATTATTCCCTTTGGGAAAGCTGACATCCCTGCTAATTACATTATAGACAGCACCCCCAAAATGTAGACCCAGTGCTACGTGATTTGGGTACTCAGGTTGATAGTAACCTGAACTTTGACCACTACTTATCCACACTAATAAGGAAATCCTTCTATTCAGCACATCTCATAATTAATTGCATCACATCAAGATCCAAGTATGTTATAATTCTATTACACTCGGCCTTCATCAGACCAATAATTGAGTACAATGCTCCCTTTTGCATGTATCTCATCAGACACCTGCAACAGCTGGAGAGACCACAGAGGTTTCTTGTATGAAGGCATCATATAGTCTGACAGTAGGTACAGAAGGTTAAGAAAACACAGGGTACACAAAACAAGTCCTATGTGCAAAGACTGAAAGCCCTGTCACTGTATTCTGTCTCCTACAGGCTGCTAAGGGGTAACCTGTGCCTGGCTTACAGGGCAGTCTCTGACCCGCCCTGATGGAAATGCTACACATTCGTAAATCAAACTGCATGAGGGTCACTCACTCCAGGGATCATAACCTAGTCTCTGACAATAACAAATCATGCGGGAGATATAGATACACTTCCCAGATACTGTCACTTTTCTGGAACAAGCTTCTCGTTCACGTGAAGCAGAGCCCCTCTCTAACCCTCTCCAAACGCAGGCTAGATAGGGTTGGCAACCATCCAGAATTCTTCTGGACTGTCCAGAATTAAGGGACACTGTCTAGAAAATGGACTGGATAGTATATTGTCTGGAAAAATACCGGGAGATTAATTTTCTTTTAATTAAAAAAAATACATTTTTTAAGGGTGTTCTTTAAGAACACCCTTTGTGTCCAGTTGCACAGATGCAGAAGATGAAAAAAGTCTTCTGCATTTATGCAACCGATTGTTTACATCTTTGTCTTCCACAGGGCGAGGAATTTGAATTCTTGAAGACATCTGAACTGCACAGCAGACAGACCATGAACAGACATGTAGGTGATAAAAAATGTGTTTTTCTTACTATGGTTTTGAGTACCTTTAATCAGTGTGTGTGGTACCTATCCCTCTTTTTTCTTGCTTTTTACTTCCATCAATAGAATATTCTTTCACAGAAGGCTCCTTAGAACATACAAACCTTTTAGGCAGAACTTATTTTCCCCCAAACAGCTTCCAACCTACTTTTGCTAGAATTAGTGTCACAGCCAAAAAGTCAGAGATAAGGGCCTCAAGTCAGGAACAATTTGGTTTTCTTTTTAATCATAGGTACTATCGCTTTTAAAAGATGATGAAAAAGAAGCCTTTAACATGCTTTTTCTGTGACTGCTATTATAATTTGACTGCAAAGCATCACCTTTTCTGAAAAAAAGCAGTCACAGGTTTCAGGAGGGGCAGGTCAAAATTCTGAGATAGAATCAGGGACATCTCTGAAAATCAGGAATATTTGAGAGTTATGTTTCCAACAGTGACGTTTGTACTTCTTCTTTTTCTTGGTATCATTGACTGATGCCATAGCCTTCTTCATAATCTATTCCTTGATATTCAAAAGGCTGAGGGCCTTTTCAACAAGATTTATTTCAATTCTAGGTACTCAGCAGAGACGTAACAACAATTAGAAGATCATAATCAAAGGCCAGTCACAGAGCACTTAATTTCTAACAAAGTTTAAAAGTTTACTCAGAATGACCTGTAATAAACATAATGTGCACTGCGATTTATGTTTTTTTAACCTGCATCCTTTAATTTAGACCTAGGAAAAGCTGCTAAGCCAGACACCTGTGTCATTTGTGTGAAGTGCTCATTGTAGCTCGAATGATATCATCTGCTTTGTCTGGGACTCCTGTGACCGTTTCTGTTTTCTAAGTACTGTAATCCCGTGCCAAACGTGACTGCTATTATAGTGCTATAGATCCCAATGAGTGTTCATTCTGTATTAAGACAGATGAATGATGCTTGATAATTTGTTTTGTAGTGTTGCTCTATCTGGTGGAGTCGAACAGTAAATTATAATCGTCAAGCTTAATGAGATTTCTTACTGCTTTAAATGTACATTACAACGTGAGCCCAAGTAAATGTATTATATTCTGCATTAGGTTTCAGACAGATTAGGATTTATTATTAAAGGGAATCTGTCATGTATACCAGTCACGCATATGATAAATGTAAAATATATGTTCATATTCTTCAATACAAAATCTGCGATGTCTTGCATTCCTACCACACAGCTAGCAAAAGTATACCTACTTGTAATCTGAATGGGGGGAGGGGGCATGGACAACTCTTTGCTGAAAGGCAAGCAAACAAGTGAAAATATTTCTTAAGATCAAAATAGGATCTTTCACTGAACAGGAGACAGAAGAAAACTTACACTAAGACATAAGAGATACCTCTCAACTTATTACTGAAAGAAATCTGGACAAAGACTCAAGTAACTGGGGAACAACAGCCCACAAATAAGGACATATTTTAAATATTGCTCTTATAAATTTAGAAAGTTGCTAGAATAACAAGGCTTGCATTAGCATGCATTTTCTGAAGGATATTAAGGAACAAACTAAAATGCATGTCATTATTTAGTTGCCTAAATCCTCAGTGATACGCCACAAAAACCACAATTTTTTGGATATTGCATATATTGGGCTGACTTGAACTCTTATAAGGAAGTAGTATTCCACAGCATGTAGATGGATTGCTGATAATGTGTTGTATTTTAAGGGGTAGGAATGTTGTAGTCCTGAGTATGTCCTCCTTTGGATGAGATGCCTAGTAACTATGAACTTCTTTTCAGTTTGCCATCCATTCCCTATTGTAGTATTACTAGCTTACCATGTAACACAGGCAATTTATTCTTCAAGGGCACTAGGCACTGAATTTGTAGATGAAATAGTGAAATATAGCAGCAATTTTTCATTAGTTACAGATCTCTTTAATTTGAAATTATTCAGATGATTTTTACTTCTGTAGAGATTGTGCATATTGACTGATACTGGTGGATTGTAATGACAGAACTTTGAGTGGCCTTTTATGGTTGAAATGCTCTGAACTGGGCTGTTTTGTCACTATTGGTTCATGTGTTTTGTTTCATTGATTACTGGAAAAATGTTTAAAACTATAACCTTAAAACAAGCTCTAACAAGTGGTGCTATATTATGATGGGTATATAATTTAATTATTATATATTATAATTTAATGCAATCAGGAAGGTGAACCAAAGAACTTTTGCATGGTCCTAAAATGTGTGCAAGGGTCCTATGATTTGAAAACAGCCCAAAGGTAAACTTAATCTGCCATTGGCTAGATGCATTTTCTTTGAATGTGGGTTTCAATGCTGTTTCAGTGAATGTGAGTTTCAAAGGCAGATAAGTTTTAATGCCAAGTCTGTTTTCATTGTGAGACTGTATTGCTTTGTTTAGCAAATTTCTATCAGTGTTTGTGCTATAAAAATTGAAATAATAGGTTTCAATTAAATCCAAATATCTGTAATCATTGTAGAAGTAAAGCAGAAAACAGTATGTACATTCAAAGTTGTGAACAGTGTTTATGGCAACTGGGAAGAAATGGAGAAATAGCCAAGTAATGGGATATTGGAAGGGCTGCATGGGAGGGAACAGGGGTACCAAAACTACAAGCATTTTGCTTTCATGTACACGTCCAGAATTTTTGACATGGAAAGTTGGCAACCCTACGGCTAGATCAATGGATGGCTAACCATAAATCCACTTCTGAGGTGACACTCATGTCACTCATGGACAGAGGCAGTCAGTAACAACTACCATAGACTCATACAAGTGTGAACATTGTCTACTCAAGGTATGAGTTTTAGGCAAGGCAGACCCCATGATAGACTGTTTATAAATACAAGAAGTGAAAAAGACCAAGCACCAAACCTTGAACTCCATTTTTAGAGGCCCAGACAAAAATGTTTGTTTTTGCCAGCAATGGTAAAAGTTCTATTAGTGAGATAAAGTAATGGAACCAAAAAGAAAACTATGAAAAGAAACCCAAGTCTTTTCTTAAGCAGGTCATGATTCATCAGTTAAAAGACTCGTTTAAGGTCAAGAAAAAAGCCCCAGTCTGAAGATCTTTCTCCATGTTAGCATAGATTTTTGATGTGAGAGAGAAGATTTCAATCTGAGTGATATAATTTGACCAGAAACTGTGCAGTCTGAGTGCTATAATTTACTAATTTGCTTACATGCGAGGAGGTTATATTTATGTATATATTCTATAACTTGTTTGTGCATAACTTTTTCTAATATTTTTGCTAAGGGGCAAAGGTTTGCAATTGGCTTATAGCCTGTGGGAGTCTTTTGGTAAGACACTTATGGTACAGGAATGATAAGAACAGGTTTGAGGATGGGAAGAAGTACACCTGTTTAGTGAGGAGAGAAGGCTATGTGCTTTGCACCTTTGGGTGTAGGTAGCAAAAGTATGGATTAAAGTTCTAGTTAACTTGATTAAAGCATTTTTTTCCTGTAGACTGAACACAGACTAAACAGTGAATATGTAAACATTTTGTTTTAAGTGATCATAGGTCCATTGTTATTAGTGACATTAAAAAGAAGGGGAGAGGTAGTGGGGAGAGGGTATGTTTCTAGAGATATCATCTAGAAGGTTAGATCAGATATCTGATGTAGCATTAGACTTTGAAAAGACTGTATTTGTACTAAGATCTTTGTTTTGCATTCCAAAATTTATCGGGGTTGCTGAAATAATTAGACTGTAATTTTCTAAAATAATGTTATTTGGCAGTGTTGCTCTGAATTCTAAAAGTTTGCTTTAATTATTAAATTACTTGCATCTCTTTTCCTGTCAGTCAGCTTCTTTCCCGTCTTCTATCATATCTATAAGGCTGGCATTGATCTACGGTATGTAGGTAGTTTTCAAGACATGTTTAGACATGGTTATGAGTTTGTTATGTATTGACATAAGAATGCTGTAGAATGTAGAAAGAACAGGGTTCTGTCAGGAAATGAAATGATTAAATGGAAACCATTTGGGAGGAGACTTACTGGTTTTAAAGAACCAGTAAAATAGGATGGGACTGTGGTGATTAATAACATTAGGAAATGTTTACAGATTTACAAGTTTTTTAGATATGTTTGTTATGACAACGTCTAGTGTGGAGGAATTTTTATTGACAGGGTTATACCTAGTGAATGTATTGACAAATTCAGTGAGAGACTATAGGAGTTACATATGGAATCTAAATTTAAATTCAGATCTCCACAGTTGATTAATTCATCATGTTTTGTAATTTTAAGGATATGATGTAGAATATACTGGACAGTAGACATGGTTTAAGGTGGCCAGACATAAACAGTGGCTAAGAATATTTGTGTCTCCCCCAAGAAACAGCTTTAGTAGAATCCAGTTAGGACTATCATCTTCAGTACGTGTTATATATAATAAGGGTAGGATTTAGATAGGCAGCATTGTTAATCAAGGTTAGAACCACACAGACCTTGTCTATCACTAGATCTGTTATGACAAAAGAGAGTAAAGTTTGTAGTAAAGTACCGGAGCTGACTTTTAGCCATGATTCAGTAATGGCAATGATTTTAAACCGAAGTTGTAATGTACAACCGTCCAACTGTTTTTTTATAATACAAATACTGAGGGTGGTTACTGTGAAAATGTTATTTCATGGAGAACATCACACCCACAGAACTAACAAATCTATTTTTCAAAAACAGTAGCACATATGTCTAAATATGTGCTCCGGGGGCTGCTGAGTGCCCTAAAATGGCATAATGAGCAACAGTTCTGCAAGCTGCCCATTTCAGAGATCTGAGTACGTTTCTTTGAGACACAGCACTTTGGGGGCTGGCAGCATGCTAACATGCAAAACAGAAAAGTACTGTATATTGCCAGGTATTACTAGTATAGTAAGCAGTAAAAAGATAGGACACAGTATCTTAAAGGGCACACAGCACCACAAGCTGTGTACACATTCATTCAGTACATTGTGCTGGTGGCATACTCAGCTCCAAGCTTTGTACACATTCATTCAGTACATTGTGCCGGTGGCATTCTCAGATGGGTTAATTGTTTTTAAAGGTTGCATAATATCACAGGCTATGTGTCTACTCAGTATGTACTGCCTGTGGCATTTGGAAATGGAATCACTACTTTTAGCCTAGTGGGGACTAACCCAGTCAACAAAGTGCAAATAAAATAAATAACTAAAACAAATAAAGGATGCAGTGTATCACGAGCTGTGTGCCCATTCAGTATGTAGTGTCCAAAACATCTGGCATGGGATTCACTGCTGTTAAAGTGTGCACAACATTACAAACTGCATTCCCATGTCATCAACAGCACTAGGTGACAATGAAGGCAGCAAACATATCCCAAGTCAGGGAATGATCGGGAATTACTGTCTGCATGTGATATGCTCAGCATCACAAAGTATGCAAGCTGCAATAGAAGGAATCAAATGCTCACTACAAGATGTTGCTCCTTCACAACTCACAACTCATAGCCTTAAACCTCTGGCTATTTTGTTAATATTTGATAGGACTTTTGCTATGAAACAGGTATGTTCAGCAAGAACACACAGAGTAGTGCTGGGGGGGTGACACATGTATACTGTAGACTTACTGTAAATGGAATATTTACAAGTACTATTTCTAGGTATCACTCTGCTAAGATAAAACCATCTTGCTAATATTGTAAGTATTGGACACATTTCCACATTGACTGAAATTTTGTAAATATTGATGTTTTCTGCTATCCCTTTACTATACCTATTACTTTTATACTAATTTTTGTTACTGCATAATGCATGATGTATTTTCACTTATGTTTCGATTTGTTGTTGTTGTTGCACTAAGTACGCTGCTCCTCTGGAGCACAGGTCAAGGCTGAAATGTGTTAATTGACCTGTCCACTTACTCAGTTACCAAAGTTTAAATAAATAAATAAATACACAGTAGGGCAGTAGTGTGCATTTCTATACTTCTTGGTGACTGCCTACATCCACAATTATAGTGTGTTCCAAGTAAGCATGGCTGTCCAGTGTGTGGCCAGCTGTTACTAGATGTGAGGATGGCTGTTCAGTCTGTATAGTACGTTCCAAGTGAGGATGGCTGTCCAGTGTGTGGCCAGCTGTTATAGTGCTAGTATGAAGGCCTGATCGCTACAATTAAGAAATTTACCAAAGAGCATTATGTTTGTTTATGTACTCCTGTGTACTAATGTTCACTTCCATCTCCTCTAGGTTCTGTACCCTAATGATGTAACAAAAATATAGGGCCTTCCCACATAATCTTCCCTTGTGAGGTAATGCTGCTATCAATACAGCCTAACAGGGTGTATGTAGGTGTGGTTACACTGTAACTGTGCCGCCCTGCTGCACCACAGTGCTTTATGCAGGTGACATATACATATATGTGTGTGTGTATGTATACACTTGCAGCACATGCAGCTGTAAAACCACAGTAGTGCCAGCTTTATAAAGAGGACATAATAGGTATGTAACCAGGTTTCTGTGCCCACAGTAGTGCCAGTTTTGTATAGAGGGCATGATGGGTATATGTAACCTAGTTTCTGTGCCCTGCTTGCATATTATTTAGAGTTGTTGAGGAATCACAAGCTCGGTTTCCATATGTGGACAGTGGACTCACTTCTGTCAGTACTCTCCTATGCTCCTTAATGCATTCTCTGTTGACACTTTGGTATAAACTACAGCTGACTGAATTGCATTATCGGTCTTGTTCTTAATGAATAACTCACTTACTTATACCATATGCCAGCTGTAGTGCACAAATGTACAACTACTGCAGCAAGGATGAACAGCTTTCCCTGAATTCAGAGTTGGCCTTTTCCTTGTATTTCCCAACTCACTAGCCCTACACAATCTATGTCTCTAACCTCATTTTTAGCTAATACAATAACCTCATTACATGTGAACTTTACATATATATATATATATATATAAAAATTATTAATATATATTAATAGACTGCGGTGGTGGTGCTACGGTGGCATTGTTGCCTCACAGCAAGACGTTGTCCTGTTCGATTCTCAGTTAAAGTGTCTTCTGTGTGGAGACATGCGTGAATGGGAGTACCTTCGTTAAAGGTTGTGCATCAGGGCTGGCAACTTGGCACGTAAAAATCTACTGCCAATCATTAGCAGACCAGAGTTCCGCTGTGACGACCCCTAACCAGGAAAAGCCGAAAGACACAACAACATTAATATATATTAATAAATAATGTTTTATTGACTTCACCTATAAATGACGGATACATAATCACTCATAAATATTGTTTGACTGTAAATGACCGAGAACACACTATTTCCATAACCCATTTCAAAGACTAAAATAAACATTTTTGCATGGTGGTAAGCTCCCTCCCCTCCACCCACATGCAGATGGCAAGCTCTTCACACCCCCTGAACTTATATAGACTAACTCCATAATCATACAACAGACAAGACAAGAGTCTGTCCTTCAGTTCATCATAAACTACGCTTTTCACTACTTGCATTCACGTACTTAAAAGTCCACCAACTAGTCTCCAATTACAAGCAGGGCAACTGCATTCATATATGCTTTCCAGTTTAATATGTGTTTTCTATTGACATATCTGCTGTCTGGGAAAGCACAAAGTGTGTTTTCATAGGAGGGCAGTGGACTCATTTCAAACTGCACTTCTCTGTAAGCAGTGTTATGCAGTTTCTGTAGACAGCTTTTTTTATAGTTGCGTTTGAATTGTGACTACAGTCTAATACATGTTTTGTAGGTCCTTTGCATGTGTACCATATTACCATGTACTACCTGCTTGGTGCAGAGTAATATATTACTTCTACAGCTAGGTACATTTGACTCTGAGTTAGGAGTTTACCAGTTTTCTATATTTTACTCCACACTAATACTATATATGACTATATCTCTGAACATCAAAATTACAGTTTACAACAAATTAGGTTTATAGGTAGGTACTAGTCTATCTGCCTGAAGGAATTTATAAGCCTAGCCAGAATGTGTTGGCTTTCGCTGCCCCCTTAGATTAGTTCCCTGTGCCTCTGTCCAGCAGAGCCATTGAAGTGATCCCTGGGGTAAACATTCTGTTTCCCATCCACTCAATAAGGTTTCTCTTGAAGAGGGTTAGTGAGGAGCTCTGCCTCATGTAGACTGGAATCTTGTTCCAGAGTATGGGAAGTCTCTGGGACAGGAATCTATCCCTCCAGCACATCCTATTTATTGTTGTGGTGAGGTTTAGATCCTTAGAGCATGTGGCTCAAGGGGATATGGTTTTCTTTAGGTGGAGCATGTCCATCAATTCCAGGTTGGACATGGCCTTGTATGTCAGATACAGATCACCTCTGAGGAGGCAGTATGCAACCGAGTGCAGCTGGAGTTTCTTCAGTCGAGCTGCATAGGGCATCTGCTTGAGGGAAGTGATCCTCTTGGTGAGGTACTTCTGTGGTCTTTCCAGTTGTTGCAGGTGTCTTGTAAGGTACATCCCAAATGGGGCATAGTACTCTATGATGTGTCTGATTAATTTTAACTAATACAATAATCTAAACTCATCAAGCTGTTCATTTAATTTTATAGTCATTCATGAAGAATATTTTATTATGCACCCGACAGTATGATATACACATACAGCATGCAGTTTATTTAAAGTATTTTAGTGGCATTCATGCATTCCAAGCGAATATATGCAAACAAGTATAAAGTATCATTTACTAAAACCGTTGTTTATATGTATTACTGTACTTCTGAATATTGAACTAGTCTTTATTGCATGTGGCTAGATTCAGAATTGCTGAGTCTAGATTGTTTGGTATCACTTGAGCAATAAACCAGCTCTCCACTGAGATAGTGAAAGATCTGAGGCATCTGTTGCTTCCAACTATAATGTCTGTTTTTGCTCTTGTATTTCACTTTTAATTTGTATTTGCATTCTCTCTGACTGAATTATATGAACTGTTTTTTGCCATGTTTTACTGTATACTATACTAGTTGAGCTGTACCATAGCCCATTTCCAGTATTGTTGTTTCTTAGTCTGTTTTTGTAACCTCTGAGCATCAAATTCAAGCCATTTTTACTGGTGAAGGCCCTTCTGCACCCTTGTGGGAGGAGAGTGTTGTCTGGGTCCCAGCTAATCGAGGGTGATTGAGCTAGAGCTCAGACAGAGTGTTCTTATTAGCAAATTTGAGTTAAAATGGTTATTTCTTGTTTTGAGCCCTGCTTGTGCGCATGTAGCAGCGATTACCATTGGTGGTTATAGTCACAAATGTTTTGCTTGTTAAATTTTCCCTTGGCACTTTGCTTGTGGTCCTCCAGATTTTTTTTTCACAGCCCTGGTCTACTGTCAGGTAGAACACTAAGCCTAGCCTCAGAGGTACCAACACACCTCTCACCCTTTAGCCATTCGTAAGTGTGACCTATTTTGCTGACCATATACATTTACCTAACATTATGGACAGACACTTTCCTACAGTTTCTCCAGCCAGCTTGGTCGACATGGGCATCCTGAAGTAGTGTAGCAACTGCCTCATATTCACTGTTAACCCTCTACTCCTAGTCCACACAAACTCAACATGTGAGAGATGCAACTAAATTAAGAACCTTGAATCCATGCTCTCTCACACACCAGGCAGTAGATATGACGATGAGCAGGTTGTCAACATGCACGCCTCACCTTCTACTCCACCAAAACAAATATCACATACCTACATATATGGAGGTCCTCACCAGAAACATACTTAAACACCAGAGACTTCCCAAACACAAACACGCTACACATAATACTTCCTCTGCAGAACACAATACACATAATAGGTCTCACACCAGTGTCTCACCAGTCAAGCCCTTATGGCAAAACATAAAACCAAACATATTAGTCATAGGTGATTCCATCGTGAAACATACAGATGTCCCTCTCACCAGGCTGTATAAGGAAAAGGTCACAGTCAGCTGTCTGTCAGGTGCCAGGATCCGCCATATCACACATGCACTCAAGTCTGTCAACAACAGGCACTGTTATGACTCCAACATAGTCCATGTTGGTGTAAATGACTTGAGACATACCTCTCTGGACTATATGAAGAGAGATATGACTGAGCTCTTGGACTATGTGCCTCAGGCAGGTATGTCCCTAGTCTTATGTAGCATTTTACCTTCACCACGGATGATGCCTGAATACAAACAGAAAATTATTGACTTCAATAATTGGCTTAGTTTCTAGTGTCATTCTAAGGGAATCGAGTATCTGTCTGCCTGGGATGATGTGATTGACAGACCTCGATGCTTTGCCAGAGATGGTCTTCATCTGTCACCCCTGGGATTTTGGCTACTGGCTAAGGCTCTTGCCACCCCCATAGTGCCTGTTTTTGGCAATGTCTCAAGGAGAAAATTCCCAGATGTAAAAATTCCATCTAAAAACAACCTCATGGTTATGCTGCTAAACACTAGGACTCTTAAGAAACTGCACTCACTGGAAGCTGTCCTCACCTTGGAAGATGCAAACATTTTTGTAGTCATGGAGACTTGGTTCAAGGCTGTGGAGAGTACCCCAGCCATACCGGGTTACACCTCCTTCCACACTTTCAGACCACAAACTTAAGGTGTGAAAACTAAAGGAGGTGGTGTATCAATACTCATTAAAGATAAATACACCTCCAGATTAGTTAAACAGTATGATTCCCTGGAGATACATCAGGTGCAATTAACTTTTGGTAAGACACCTATTCAAGTCATTTCCAGCTACAGGACCCCCTCCATAAATGAGGATGCCCACTCTGCTATTTGTATCTACTTGAGTCTATCAAGATACAACCCACCACCATAGGTTTGGGCAACTTTAACTACCCATCCATTGACTGGGTAAATTACTTATGCTCAAACTCACTTGCCCTCGACTTTGTTAACTCCAATGCCCTGAACCACCTTGTTGATACCCCCACAAGGGGCGCCAACATCCTGGATCTGATGTATATCAATATGAGTGACTTCTGTAGCACACCCACTGTGAGGTCTTCCCTGGTGAGATCTGACCAAAAATCAGTCTCATTAAAAGTAACTATCACACCTGACTCCCCCTCCCCCCAGCTGCAACTAAACTAAAAAAAACTTGTCCAAAGCAAATTGTAACCTCTTACAGGATGGCATAAATAGCTTCACTGCACCTACCGCCTCAGATGCAACTGGCAACTATGCCAAGTTCTACACCAATGCTTTACACAAACACCTGTATAACTGCATTGACTCTGACATACCTGACAGGACCAAAACAAGCTCCTGAAGGAAGAGTAAATCTGCTTGTTGGACAACTACCATTACCAGACTTTATAATAAGAGGAAGAAATTGCTATCTAAGAGCAAGAGGGAGTGAGCCCTAAACTGGTAATACTTCCTCCTCAGATTAAACAAGCAAATAAGACTTTTTGTGAAGTCCTCCAAAGCAAACTACTAATCCAAATTAGCTTCCTTAACTAACGACAACCATAAGGCATTCTTTAGTTACATCTGTAACCTAAAAGGAGAGGCTCAGATTTGTGCCAAACTGGTAGTTAATACCACCACATATACTGAGCCTGTGGACATGGCTAACCTGTTAGCTGACAGGTTCTGTGAAAACTTCACTTCCCTGTCCCTGCCACACGTACCTCATGACATCCCTACCACCTGTCCTCTACCTTGTATCACTAAAGAACAGGTTGTAAACCCCCTCTCTAAGGCCAGAAACACAGCATATAGGGGACCTGATAACATCCCAGGCTGTGTCCTGCATGGGCTCCAACAAGAATTAGCAACACCATTGGGTACTCTTTTCAATTATAGTCTAAGCACCAGCTTTGTCCTAGCTGAATAGAAAATGGCCACCGTTATTTCCTTGCACAAAGGTGGTGCTTCCACTGACCCTGGGAACTACTGACCTATTAGCTTGACTAGTCTTATCTGCTAGGCCATGGTGTGAATCATCATGGACTTTATCAACAAAGATACAGGTAATTTCCAAACACATGACGCTACTCAGTTTAGATTTATCAAAGGGAGATCATGCCTGTTAAACCTGGTAGACTTTGAAATGGTCACCAAAGCCCTGGACAAGGGGAAATCTGTACATACAGCCTACCTAGACTTAGCCAAGGCTTTTGACACTATCCCCCACTCAGGCATCATTGACAAACTCACCCAGCTAGGTATCAACCCTTATATCATTAGATGGGTCGCTAACTGGCTCATTGATAGAACCCACATAGTCAAAATAGGGGAATCCACCTCCAACAGCAGACCTGTAACCAATGGTGTACCACAGGGATCAGTCCTGGGACCTCTACTGTCTGGAATCTATTTCTCCAAAGTACAAGCAAAAACTAAAGGTCTGTGTCTGAAATTTGCTGATGGCTACAAACTGGGAGTGGTCACAGAATCTCCAAACAATGTCAACCTCCTACAACAGGGTCTAACACAAACAAATGATTGGTGTCACAGTCATGGCCTTAAACTTAATGCAAAAAAATGTATTATCATCCCTTTTGGTAAGAGCGATGTTCCAGATAACTACCACATCAATAGCAACACCCTAAGTACACACTCAGTGGTGAGATACCTGAGCATACAGGCTGACAGCAATCTTACATTTGATCACCATGTCTCCACAGTGGTAAGAAGGACATTCTATATTGCTCAGCTCATACATAAGAGCATTGTCATCAGAAAAAAAGAAGTTATAAACTCCCTGTACTCTTCTCTCATCTGACCAATAATTGACTACAACGCCCCTTTTGTTATGTACCTTTCCAAGCACCTGCAGCAATTGGAGAGACCCCAAAGGTTCTTCACAAGGAAAACTCAAAGTCTTCAGCATCTGTCCTATGTGGATCATCTGAAATCAATGTCGCTTTATTCCGTTTCATACAGACTACTTAGTGGTGATCTCTGCCTTGCAGATAAGGCAATCTCTGCTCCTTCTTTATTGGAAATGCTGCATATCCGCAAGTCAAATGGTACATGGGTTACTCACTCTAAAGACCTTAGCCTGGTATGTGACATTAACAGAGCCTGCTGGAGGGACAGATTTGTCTCCTAGAGGTTACCACACCTTTGAAACAGACTCCCACTTTGTGTCAAACAGAGTACCTCATTGGCTCTCTTCAAACGCAATCTGGACGATTGGATGGGTAGTCATAAATTCACCCCGAGGGTTCAACCTATGTCCCTCTTGGACAGGGGCAATAGGTGCCAATCATGAAAATAGGGTAGAAGTTGGCTATACTTGTAAGGGCCCCAGGGCTATTAACCTAGTAACTTCCTACGATCCTATGATCCTATTTGATGTGCAATTTTGCCCAGTTTATGCCTATGTCAGTTTCACTTGCCATGTAGTCCTAACTCACCCACTTCATAGTCCTCAGTTTCAAGTATAACATCACTGCACACTTTATTTTCATTGAGTGCTAATAGATTTTCTTTTAACATTTTCATTCAACTGTCACTATGAAAACAACTGATCACCTCTGTAAAAGTAATGCAAGCAGTTTTAAAAATTCCATCTAAATAGTGAGTCATCACGATAAATGCAATGCCATACTGACTGAAACTTTCACGGTAAATCATTTCCATATACTCTGCCGCTGAGTATGACTCTTGTAGGACACTGTGGTTGACCTTCCAAATCCCAATTCTCAACTCTCAAAGTTACCAAACACAGGTTAGACACAATGTCAGACTTGCATAAAAAATGTGCATTTTAAATTTGGATAATAAGTTGTCATGATTAATAACTATGAAATAAAATACATATTTCGGTGAAATACTGAATATAATAATAACTTGTTTGCTTCTACTATGTGTCTGTGTTTTACCTATCTGCAGCTCACCATGGCTTGTTTCCTTATTCTCCAGGTTTACAGGTCATGTCTTAGCCTCCACAACCAGGTTCAACCTAACCAGTGTCAGAAACCAGTCAGGCAACTAAGGATACTGGTGCAGTATAATACTGTTGCTGGGGAGTGTGCCCTATCTTCTGCCACCTCTTGGCAGCCTTACCATTTCAGCATTCACTGCCCTCAGGAGGTGCATGCAGCATAGAGCCCAGGCTGCCTCCCTTCCCACAGGATCGGTTAGCTGACACTGGTCGATCACTCACAACTTCCCTCTCTGCCCCTACACTGCTCATGTTACTGACTGAATATGACTGAGGTACTGTTAGTGCTTTATCTTTCTGCATTACAGGCCCACTTAACTGTGTATATTTTTGCTTACAAAGAACATAAACAAAACAACAAATGAGGACAGCTTGTCCCAAAACAGACACCTCATTTTCTACAATCCTTTACTTATTATCTGTGTATTTAACTAGCAGTTTGTTTCTTTCTTTTGGTCTGCCCTTCATAAAAATTACTCCCATGCATTTGTAAAGTCACTTGCTGTTTTAGTTTTCTTTGAGATAATAACCCTTAGGACCACTGAGTTCCAACTTTAAAGCAATTAAACAGCATGATAATATATTTTCTTCTACTTTCCTTCTTCAAAGTTATACATTTTCAGCTTCTGCAGTTTCTGTATGTCCTGTGGTGTAGAAAATATACAATTGTGTTACCTTCTTTAAAATTACCTCTGTCTTGTCTTTGTGCTTAATAGACAATGTCTCTGAAACATGTTCCCAACCAGATCTGTAAACACTGATTTTTTATTTCATTACAAGATCCTACAAGTGCAGTTTTAAACTTTATGTTGCTGGTTTGAAAGATTTAAAGGCTTGTGATTCTAGTTAATGGAGTTGTGAGATTTTTACAAGATTGTTTTAACCTTCAGTACTCTACTCACACAAGCATATATGCTGCTGTATGAGTTGACAAGTTCTTTTTTTTTATTGTGGGCAGATTTTCTTTAATATTAATATTTGGTTGTAGAGGCTATTTTGCATTTTAATTTTTATTTATTTGTAAACGGCACTGCTTTTTGGTGGCATTTTGTGTGCCATTGGGGTGAAGTACTGTTTGGCAGTGGGCATTGTTTAGTGTTTAAACTCTAAAAAAGTACAAATAACTTTATGATACAGTTATGGGTTACATAATAAGAACTTTGGCATTTTAGCTAGGATTTGGATTATTACCATTTTATGGGTATGTACTGAGGATAAATGTACATTCCTACAGATCTACATACACATGATTAAAATAAACACTTGCTAATAAAAACATTTGGTTGTATACAGTATGCTGAGGAAGGGACAGAGGAATATGCTTAGGCATTACAGAGGACAAGTAGGACACAGTATAGGAACCAATAAAGCAACTTAGTTTTCATCTATAAAATATGATTGCTGGTACAGCCAACACTCATATACCCAAGATGCTACATTTTGTAGATTAGTGTATGATATACCTTTAAGAAGCATTCCTGTCAGTGGGCTCATGTATATACGTACTGAGCACGTGCAAGTAAGAGTGCCATTTTTGAGTGAGCATGAGCAGCCAAAGTTAGATAATGCAAGTATGTAGTCAGTCAGTTAGTTCATTTAAGTTGAATGTTCCTGCCATTCATCCTGATGTATTTTTAAACTATAAATTACTTAAACGAATACCCAAGCTTCAATGTCTTCTTAATATACATAAGAAAAGTGACATGGTGTCGAATGGGATCCAGATTTGCAGCCATGAGGCAACCTGTTAAAGCTGGAGGATTATACAGGAGTGGATCATCTCTACCACTCAGATGACTCGCAAAACAGGTCAGAAACAAATTTCAGGTACTAAAACTTGCTTAAATTATTTCTTTTGCTATAAATATAAAACAAAGTACTCAGAATGCTCAAAATGAATTTCTTATTAAACAAAATGTATGAAACTGCAACATACTAATACAAATATTCAAAATAATTATGAAAATGTTTGAAACAATATATAATTATAAAATGTACAAAAAAGGGAAAACAGCCATATTTTTTCTCTCTGTACTACTTTTTCATATTAACTGAAACTATTCAAAGTATCAGAAGTGTGCAATGTGTTTGCAAGTGTGTGCAGTATTACAGTGCAGTTATTTCACAAAGTGAAGTTGTTTCAAAGAATATTTCGCAAAGTACAGTTTCAAAGCATATTTGGCAAGTACAGTCTTTCAAAGAGCTTATTGTTCATTTGATTATTATTACATTATTGCAAGTACCTTGTGTGTGTGTGTGAATGTTTGTAAATAATTAAAACAGCAATTTTGCATTGTATTTTACTATAATCTGTGAGCATGGCAGAAGGGTTTCACAGACCTGCAATGCTTGTGTTTGATAACAATATTGCAGAACGTTGGAGAGTGTTTGAGCAGGAATATGATATTTTCATACAGGCTGCTTTTCTGACAAAGATGCATGTGCAAAGGCATTTATTCTGCTTAATTTAGCTGGTTCAAAGGCCATTAAAAGAGCATTCATTTGTGAATGCACCCGCTGTGTTTGCAGGGGAGGGGGAAGACCACCATATAGTGGTACCGGCTGAAACAAGGGAAGACCCTTAATGCTTAAAACGTAAATTTAGAGAAACGCATAACACCAAAATAATATTACAATGGAAAGGCACTTATTTTACACGAGGGATCAAAAGCCTGGTGAAACTTTTGCAGCATATATAACTGACTTGAGAAATAAGGCTAAAACGTGCAGATTTGGTGATTTGAGAGATGAGTTGATAAAGGACAGGCTTGTGTGTAGTATTAATGACACAGTGTGAAAGATTTTGCTTTGAGACAGTGATTTAACTTTGAATAATACCATTGAGATTTGTCAGATGTATGAACTTACAGAAAAGCACACAAGTATGCTTATAAATGAGAATAGCTGTGGAAGGCACAGTGACAAAGTTCATGTTGATAGCATGCAGCACGTGGTTAAAAGAAACAGGTTCAAGAACATGGAAGCTACTACAGGTCCTGTAACAGTCCCTGGGAAACCCCCAAGTCCTTCCAGCAAATTCCAGAGCATGCTCAGTGAAGCATAAAGGTAAGCCAGCAAAGACAAAACATGTGCCCCACCCATCTTCATAGTCAGCTGCTGTAATTATGATGTTAATCACAAACCCAAAAGAAAAAAGTGCTCAGCTTTTGGTCATCAGTGTCATTCTTGCAATAAGTGGAATCGTTTCAAAAGATTTTGTAAATCAAATAAGGCATATTCTTTTATTAAAAGAGGGCATTCCAAGAGGCAAGTTAATCAATTATAAAGCTGCAACCCTAATTTTTATGTTGATAGTGTGTCTGTGCTTGGTGAAACAGTCAATGTAGTAGATTTGTGGGCAAATAACAAAATCTTTTACACTGTATGGATTAATGAGAGTCCTGTAGAGCTCAAGTAGATACTGGCTCAAACTGTAATGTTATGCCAGCAGACATGTTTGCTAGAGTAAAAGCTACAGAACAACTTGATTTCACAAAGTGTGCTAAGCTTGTTGCTTATGGTGGTGAGGGGATTCAAACAGAAGGCTCAATAGTGCTTTCATGTTACTCTGCAGGGAACAGCTATGACATGCAAATTTTCATAGTCAAGAGACATGTGCAGTCATTATTAGGCCTCAGACACAGTTTGAAAATGGGACTGCTTCCACTTAATAAGGAAGTCCACCATGTAAGCCTGCATGACAACAGATCAAATTTCTCCCAAACTATTTTTTCTGAGTATGCTGATATTTTTTGCAGACAAACTAGACAAATTACCAGTTGTGTACTCCATGAAGTTAGACCCAGAAGTTAGCCCAGTTACCAGACCAGCATGGAAAGTTCCAGTAGCTATGCAGAGCAGTGTCAAAGCTGACTTAGACAAAATGATGCAGCTAGGAGTAATTTGTCCAGTAGAAGAGCCTACTGAATGGGTATCCTCCAGTGTAGTAGCTCATAAGAAAAGCTCACATTATATCAGAATATGTACTGATCCAAGAGATCTGAACAAAGCAGTAAAAAGGGCTCATCATCCAATGTGCACAGTCAAAGAGGTTGCTGTCCTCATGCCAGATGCTACTGTTTTTTTCTGTATTAGATGCAAAGAGTTCAATTTGGCAAATTTTGCTTGATCAAAAATCTTCATAGTTAACCACATTCGGTACTCCATTTGGAAAATACAGATTTCTCAGAATGCCATTTGGGATAAATTCTGCCAGAGACGTCTTTCAGTGTGCAATGGAGCACATTTGTTCTGGCTATCCATATGCTATTAGAGCAAATGACATTCTAGTAGGAGGCAATAGTGAAGTCGAACATGACAGAAACCTCAAGAAAGTTCTGGACAAAGCACATGAAGTGAATCTTAAGCTGAATCCTCAGAAGTGCAAATTCAGGCTACAAGAAGTTACTTATATTGGTCACTTGTTTGCCAGTTCAGGTTTATGACCAGATCCTTCTAAGCAAACAGCAATCCTCGAGAGTCCAGCTCCAGACAATGTCCATGCCCTAAAATATTTTCTTGGCATGGTCAACTATCTAGGCAAGTTCATTCCAGATTCAAGCCAACTTACAACACTAATCAGAGAGCTGACATGCAGAGATGTAATTTGGTCTTGGTCTGAACAGCACCAAAGAGTACTTGATATCCTGAAACAGAAAATTGCTAACCCATTAACTCTCAGCTACTATGATGCTCATAAACCAGTTACTCCTGTGATGCTTCTATGTTTGGTCTAGGTACTGTAATTCTTCAAGAGGGTAGACCAGTAGCCTATGGATCAAGAACTTTTACCCAGACTGAGATGCAATATACCCAGATTGAGAAAGAGCTTTTGGCAATTGTGTTTGCATGTTCGAAGTTTCGTGATTATATTTATGGTCAACCTATCCAGATCAAAACTGACAACCAACCTCTTGTTACTATTTTAAGAAATCCTATGCATGCAGCTCCAGCTAGACTGCAATGCAGGATGGTCAAATTGCAAAAGTACAATTTTAATCTTGTCTACAAAAAAGGCAAATTTCTTTATCTTGCTGAGGTCATGCAAGTGAGAAGTTTTTCTTCCACATGTCATGATGAGCTCAGAACTCACACAGCTTCAGATTCAATTTTCCAGAAGCTAAACCTCTTTATCGGTCAAGGATTGCCTTCCAAGCAATCTTATTTACAAGTAGAAGTGCAACCTTATTTTCCATACAGAGATGAGATTTTGTCAGACAATGGTATCATCGTGAAAGGTCCTAAAGTAATTGTTCCAAAGTCCTTGCAATGAGAGTATATTAAAGATCTTCCATCATGGTCACCCAGGAACTGATTCTACCAAAAGAAGGTCGAGAAGTCTAGTATTTTGGCCTTGTATGTCAAGAGATATTGAGAAAATATTTTCATCTTGTTCAGTATGTAATAGTACAAAGCTGCATCAACAGAAAGAACCACTTCAGTTAAGCCATATTCCTGAACTACCTTGATTGACAGAAGCCACAGATATCTTTGAGTGGAATGGTCAACATTACTTGGTGTTAGTAGACTCTTATTCAGATCGGTTCGAGATTGACCTACTTCCCAACCTAACTTCCAATACTGTCATTTCTAAGTTGAAATGACATTTTTCTGTCCACGGTAGTCTGCATAGAGTTATTTTTGACAATGGTGCACAGTTTACAAGTCAGCAGTTCAAGAGATTTGCAGAAGCATGGGACTTTGTTCATGTTATGAATAGTCCTGAATGCCCTCAGTCAAACGGCTTGGCTGAACGTGCAGTTCGAATTGCAAAACAGCTGTTAGAGAAATCCAGATGTTAAGATGCCAATGTTCTTCTCAAGTTGTTAAATTCCAGAAACATTCCTCATGATGAACATGAACTTGACTCACCTGTCCATAGTCAAGAAAATCAAGAATCACACTACCAATCGGCAGTAATTTATTGGTTCCATGTGCTCAGAACAACAAAGCAGTAAAAGCCCAACTGTTGAAAAAACATTTGTTCCGGAATTTTTACTATGATAAAACCAGCAGACCACACAGTTCATTGAAAAAAGGGGAGATAGTAAGAATGCAGACGTCAAAAGGTTTTGATCACATCGGATTTCTGAAAAGTGTGTGTCAAGAGCCGAGATCGTACATTATGGAATCAAAAGGAATGGAATTCAGATAAAATCAGAGGCATTTGTTACCAGTGACTGAACCAGTGTTACAGCATCTTGCCTGTGGCAAAGACTCTAGTTCTCAGAGTGACTTGTCCAATATTCCTGTTCCAGAGAACATTCCATCAGCAAGCCCCGTCCCTGAGAAAATCCCTGAAACTCCTCAGGCAGAACATTCCTCAGTGACTGTCCCTGTTGCTAAACCCAGTCCTAACTATTATGTTATGAGATCAGATTACATCACGAAACCTAGTTCCAGATACAATGCAACTTGGACATGACTGTTGTTTTTCTTTATTGGTGTCTGTATAATTGAATGCCTATTGAAATGTCATTGTTTATATGAGACAGCTCAGTAAAGCATGAGGAAGTATTCAGAGTGTGTAATATACCTTTAAGAAGCATTCCAGTCAGTGGACATGTGCATATAAGTACTGAGCACGTGCAAGCAAGAGTGCCATTTTGAATGAGCAGTCAGAGTGAGAGCAAGTAAGTAGGTAGTCAGTCAGTTAGTTAGACAGTTAATTTAAGTTTAATGTTCCTGCCATCCATCTGATTTGAGATGTATTTGTATACAATAAACTACTTAAATGAACACCCAAGCCTCAACATCTTCTTAATGCATTTAAGAAGAGTGACACTTTTTACCTGTGTAAATCTGGAATGTTAATAGTGCAGATGTGTTGTATTGACCCGAATGAAAAATATTAAGGATACTGAGCACAGCACACCATAGTCCTGCAGAAAATTCCATATCCTCTCTGGTTGTCCCTATGAGTAACCAACAGCTATACAATGAAGATATTTCTTAGAGGTATGTAACAGCTGAAATCTCAGCTGTGAAACTTTTTCTAGCCTTTGTACTGCAGCCCCAACAGAAGTTTCTGATCAAGCTGCAAAGTATGTGACTTTTACTGCACAGCACTGCTTGCTCACCGTTCTCATTTCCACTTTCTTATTCTGGTAATATAATTCATATAATGTCTGCATTCTGTTCTCCAGACTATCAGAAATTATTGTTTAAGACACTCAACTCAGAAAAATGTACTGATGCAGCAATTTATTTTGACGGCATCAAGTGGTTGGGGTTGAGAATCATGCAGTTCCACTTAGCACCTTAGACACAGCAAACATTGGCTTTAGTGAATAAAAAAACACATGCCAAGAAATAATTCATTTCAAAATACAAGTGCTGTCAAGTACATTCTTGTATAAAAACAGCACATCTTTGCCTTCTTATTCTCACATCTGAAGGGTTTGCTTTCTGTGAGGACATTCAAACGTAGCAGAGTACCCTTGAAAACAAGATAAAAGCAAACGCCTACCTTCTATAATACTTTACCACATTGCCTGATTGCATTGCCGGTAGTGTGGACTAAGACATACTTTTTAGATCTGCTTTCCCTAATTTTATATAATGTTTCTAAATGTTTTCATACATTCCTAGCAAATTTAATATATATTCATATAGATTATCAAACTTTGAAAAAGAATAAAACACAATAAGAGCAATAGGTTTAAACTGTATTGTTTGCTTCTCCTTTACAAATTACACTCTACAGTAAATGTGTTTTTTTTATTAAGCTATATCTTTAGTACTATCCCATTTCAGGCTTTGATAAAGTCATCCTGTTATCTTCAAGTTGATGTAACTGGGATGTATAACCATACACTTCAATGAGATGTAATCAGGATTGCTTCACCCAGGAGACATAGGGCTGCTGACTCTAAAGAATCTTTGTCTGCAGTTTAGTGACCTAGAAAATGTCACTGAAAGCACCCATCACTCCTTTCACACTTTTGTAATTTAGCAATCCAAATTTGGTTGCCAATAAAATAAAATGGGCATACAAGGACCCAATGGTGAGTGAACAAAAAAGTGTAATCTGCCAACTGCTACTGATCCTTGAAACTAGCGTTGTTCATCTCTTGTATAATACATTCTTATATTTTTAAATTTGCTACCCAAAGTATTGTGTGCACTATTCCTGAACAACACATCACACTCTCTGTGATTGTTGGTCAGCACTGCACTTTAGTGTCCATTACATTGCCTCTGACCATTCGTGTGGTATGGAAGTAATTCTGAGATAGATGAAATGGTTCTGGTCAAATACTGGAATGATACAGCTGGGATGGCTTGGTAGAATATTCAAAAATGGACTAGATTATTCATAAACATAATATATACTTAGATAAGTATAATTCATACACTGTGTTTGGTATGCCATTCTGTCATTACTGCAGTTCATAGACCTGGGTCACTGTAATGAGAAGCAGGCCACACAAGATATGCTATATCTTTGAATGTGTACCAGCTACACACTGTACACACCAGTGTCACGGAGTAAATTACTGGTAACAAGATACATCAACACAATGGAAAGAGGTTGCATCTGTTTAATAAAGTATGATCTGCCTGACTAACCTTACCAAGTAGCTGCTCCTTGTTCTCCTGTGCTCAGCCAACATGTTACACGGTGATTCACAACAATCATTCATTAGGCATGATGGTGGAGCCAGGCTCATTAATCTATTAGGATAATAAGTGGATCTGGTGCTGTCAGAGCTCCTACTGATGGGAGCCCAGAGGCATGGACAGGCATGGCAACTTCATAGCTAGGAGAATTTTTCTACCAAGCAAAGGAGTTTTTTTTTTTTTTTAAGTGCTGCTCAGCTCTATATGCTGAACAAATCAGCAGCAATAAATGGGGGAAAAAATGGTCAGACAAACCACACAACTTAGGTTCTGGTCCCAGTACTTCTTATAATTGGGACCTGCCTGTATGTAGTTGGTGTAGTGTCTTTGAATCATGTATGAACTTGTGTTTGTTGGGCGGCAGTCATTTGCATGTGTGCTCTACATATGAAGTACTATGGCTACACTGTGGTTTAAAGACAGAGTCTTACCCCATTGTGTACCTGTCACTAGGACTAACCAAGGGCTTTCTACACCATTCTAGTGTATAACAGCCCTACTCCATGGGGCACAACGTGCATGAACTCCATCCACAGAGCATTTTACACTGGAAAGAAAGAAAGAACAAATTTAATTATATAAAAGGTAAGCAACTATAGCTACAAAAATCAACTACACAAAGAAATTCAAACAGCAACCTAATTAAAGTAATAACATTTTTTAATCTTGGTAGTTTTTGTAGAAGAAGCAACTTGTCTGCACTATAGGTTATTGTACTCGACTAGCCAATAAATAGCTTCAGTAATTTTCACTGGTTAAGTTATGTGTTGGTGCAAGCAGAGAAAACATATATACATATTACAGTACTGCCTTTTTAATGAAATACACCCCAACTATAATAATAAGATATTATGGCAATAGGTCAGTATTGTGAACTTTCAGTAAAATCATTATGGAAAATATAGTACCTATATGTAAAAAATGACAATATTCTAGTTTAATTTAAATTAATGAGAGTTAGAATGCATGCACATATGTTTTTCCTTGAAGTGGTTTTCAAAATTACACATTTCCTAATAATATAGAGGACCATACTGATCACTGTAAAATTATTTATGTCATACCTTGAGTCTGTGACACTCTATGATATGCCATAACTGACTGCCTCACAGCAAAAGGTTTTCTGTTTTGATTCTCAGCTGGGCACCTTTGTGCGGAATCTGTATTTTCTCACTTTGTTTGTGTGGGTTTTCTCTGGGTGCTTAGGTTTACTCCTATTTCCAAAGATGTGCAGTAGGTGACCTGGACATTCTAAATTGTCCGTAGATTTGAGTATATGTGCATGGGTGTAGTAAAAAGAAGAAGTGTAACAGGGCTAGCCACCCAATGGTGTAAAACATTGGCTCTAGATGATGGTCACTGTTGATGTGACACCCTGAACCTATGTGCAAAATGGGGAAAAGGGAGTTATGGATGGATGGAGAGGCGAATGGATGGGCTTCAAATGAAATCAGAAATTCTGGTAGGGCCTGGTTCCCACCAGCTTTCATTTATAAAGATGAATTCTCATTCTTCCCATGGCTGCTTACATAAACTATTGGCTTTTGAGAATATACATGCTGCCAACTGATTTAAAAATAGATAGACATATGAAAGGATGAACGATAGTTTTGTTGGATTTTTTTTTTTCAAAATACTGAATCACAGCCTGCCACAATTATTGTATAAGCATACAACCCCTCAATGAATGAATTAATTGTGGTTTCATTTTTTTCTTTCAAAATACTGACTCACAGCCTACAAGACTGATTATATAAGCATTCAACCACTAAACAGATAGTGCTTTAATTTCTAACCTCTCAAACATTGTACTAGGGCATCATCTTGATTATTTAGCAGTTTAGCTCACAGCACTAAGACAATAAGCTCATTACTTGTGTTACTGTATCTGGGCTAAGTCTATAATAGGTCCCTGTGGATCAGTGCACCACCCTGTTTAACAAAATAAACAAAATTCATCTGGTAGTCTTGTGTTTGATATCTCATTTTCCAATGTCACTTAAAACAAATTGCTTACCCTGGCTTTTGCACCAGGACTGCCACTGAAAAGAAGAAACCATGCCATCTAGACCTTATCCAACAAACAAATGAACATGTTAGAGCTCTAGAACTGACCCCAGTGAGGAATGATGACTATTGTAAGCTGAACTACAGCATGGTATGCTGAAGCAAATCTGTAGCTTGAGTAAATAATACACAATTAGAGCTTAACAAGTAAATTTCATTCTTTCTGACTAAGCAAGGCCTACAATATTAGCAACGATAAACTTTTACAATTTTAGCATGGGAAAATGGGAAAGACAGAAATATAAAAGACTATGGCCATGATTCATACGCATAGTTAACATTTGCTGAGAGATTGTGTGCTGTAAAACTGCATTTCACAGTTCTACACATTCAAGAACTTGATGTGACTTCCTTGAGTAAGAACAGACACTACTGTGCATCTGGATGAGTCCTGGTATGCAGTAGGTAGGTAAGTGAGGATCCACAGTATGGTTCATGATACCCAAACATGGAAATCTGGGATCACACTGTGGATTTGGCTTCTGCATTTTTGTGTGTAAAACTGTGGACTAACCACATGGTAAACAGGAAAGCAGTTACTAGTGACCCTCCCAGTCATATGTTTTGCTTAACAGACTATGACTGAACAACTCCAATTATTCTAACATCCTAGACAGTGAACAAAAAATACTGTAGATATTCCACAGATCCTCTGTAGGAAAGTTACCAGCATTTAAGCAAAAGTACAATGATACATGCAGTTCTCCACACTCTCTCCATGGACCACAATCCAGTGGTGTTCACAGCACAGCAGGATCCTTTTATTTCAGTAAAACACAAATGCCTCCCCCCCCCAAAAAAAAAGGCAAAACTACCATGAATAGCTGGTGGGTAATGCTACAGAAAAAGGTACAAACATGCGGTGCTACTGTCTCAGATTGGCTATATTATGCACATAGGATAATTACTGCAGAACATTCAAGATATGCTCGTGGTATAGCAATCATGTGGCTGGCTGCTGCAGTGGATAGCTAACACAGTATAAACTGTTCTGTAGGGTCTATATTATAAGATCAATGTTTGAAAACATTGAACAACATATGGTCGACACCATATGGTCGATGTCTTCAAACATCGACTTTATAAAAAGACAAAAAAAAGAAAAAAGTACCTTAACGGGTTTAAGCAGGGGGGCAAGCCTCCCTGCACCCCCCATCCCCCCGCTACTTAAATATACCAACTCTGAGACCACATTACATTGCAGTAAATGGAAATCTCCCCTTACAGAGATTTCCATTTACACGCTCGAGATTCTGAGCATTCGATATTCTCGTATCAACAATGTCAGATTCGACATTGTCGGCTTTCGAGAATATAATATTGACTCATTCTGTATACTTGTTATCATCCTACCAAGATCCAGGATAATAGTTAAAAACAGCTCTCCCCTAAGTCATAAGTAAAAATGGTAACACGTGTATTAAGAGCCACTGTTAATTAAACTAATAGTGAAGGCTGACACACTCCTTCCCACAAACACACACATACATGCACTAACACAAAAAAGCATGTCCTAACACACACAAACACACACACACATGCACACACACACACACACACACACACACATATCCTCACACGCAGGCACACAAATCAAGTTTGAACATAGTTCCATCTGTGTGCAGGGGGCTGAGTGGTAGCATATTTCTCAGCTATCAATATCATTCATACTGGGCGCTACGTTCTGCAGAATATGACCTATGTACACAATTCACTTCTGTGATTGCACACAAGGCTTTCAAATCCTTTGATAAAATTTGCTCAAGAGTTCTAGAAGTGTTTATTTAGTTTTCATCCACACCTGGAGCAAATATAGCTTTACATTATGGAAACAATGCAGGAGAAATAAATAAGGCAATAAAAAATTTGAACAATTCTTTCAGTTTGGAGAGATTTTCAAATACTCCTTTTTTAGGGGATATCTGTCAGTTAATCAGTTTAAAATATGGAAGCTTGCCCTGTGGCCTTCACGGTTATGGTTTGCAAGAAGATCCCCAGACCAGCTATCCTTGCGCAGAGGTTCTGTCTTGCAAACAAAACTATCGGACATAATCAGCATAGTACAATGGCCCAGATTCCTACTGCTATGCTGAAGAGCTGCATATTAAATTTTTAACTCATTAACACTAGTGTACAACAGCACTAGGTATGCAGAGCAGTGTATCAAACTCACCCTTATTGTAGGGCAGGACTAAAACTTTGCAGCTTGTCAGCTGACATAGTTTGCTAACATAGGGCTGTCACACCATTTGGGAGATAGGTGTAGAATACAGCTACTGACATATGAACAGACTGATCAGTCAAATGACAGGAAGACTGGGCTGAAAACAGTAATCAGTGATAGCATGTGAGTAGGATATGGAGGAGTTTGGGGGCAAGTAATGTGAAACAAAAGGCAAATGATGTGGCATCTTGTGCTCCTTCATGATATCATACATTTTGATTCATTTTATGTGACTAGACATTGAGAATTTATTCTGAAGTAATGCTACTGTACAGACTTATGCACAAGTCTAGAAAACTAAGCAAAAACTTATCTTTAAGAACAGGTGTTATATGCACTGATTATACGGTAATTGAGGGAAAAAATGGTGTCCTGACAGTTAAAAAAAAAAAAAACTGCAAAAGAAAATACTGTCCGAAAAGATAAGAATGCCAGTTCTTAATGATTAAAGATCCTGCTGGCCAGTGCCCTGGCATAGAGGGCTAAAGCACTAACTACAGACAAGATGTCTTTGGTTTGATTAGCAGCTCAGGAGTCTGAGCACCTGGCAGGGACGGATGGGTATTCCCAATCCAGGGGATAGCATTCATTGAAGATGCTCCCTGAGGGAAAGGGCAGGGATGTAGCCCTTGAATATTGTCCAAAAACACATGAGTGAGGAAATATGGGTAGTTCATAATAAACCCCTCCCCACTCAGCAGTAGAAGCAGTTGCCAGCACTGCTCCCACTGGATATCCTTAAGATTCACACATGCCCCATCTCACTCTAAGAAGTCCCGGGGAAACAAGCAGACCTGATGATGGATGAGGACACTGACACAGCTGAAATGAATGAAGCATGTAGAAGATTAGAAAAAAGGCACTGCTTTTGCATTTGATCATCTTCATAATCATGAAAAAGTGAAAGAAATAATACAACAGTAATGTATTTCTATTTGCCACCATCATTCCCAATCACACAACACCACCCTGTTTGCTATAGTAAGGTATTACAATTTGCTGTTGCCATTTACAACCACCCATCTCCAAACCAATTACTATAATGGCCACAGTAATGTGTTTCAGTTTGTTCTTGTCATTTACAAAACCCACCCTAATCATTATAATAGCCACAGTAATGTATTTCAGTTTGCTGCTGTAATTTACAGCCACATATCTTGTACCCCAATCACTGTAATTATACAAAATAAAAAGAAAAAAAATGATTATCTCACATAGTAAAAGAACACAGACTGCCTAGCCATAAACAGTTACTATCTGGCAGGAAAGGATTAAATGAGGCACTGTCATATTTACTGAATGATTTGCAAATTACCTACCTTATCCTAATATCAGTGCTGATTGGGTGATCAGAGAATGAATGAATGGAATAAATTAATGAAAAACTTATATTATTGCAATTCAAACATCACAAGCTAAAAATATGCAACAGTTTCCCAAAACACAAAATTAAAAGCTCCACGCTCAGACTTAACACCTAGACTTTTACATAGATAAAATCATTTCAATGGACTTTGGTCTCAAAAACTGCCCTTAACTTACACTTGGGACAAACTTAAATGTTACCTTCGAGTATGACGTGTGATGTGAGGCACAATGCCATATAATGAAATTGTATCTATACAGATGGGTACTATGGAAAGTTAAACTTTGTGACTGGATAAGCTAGCAGCATTCTGCTGCAAGGAATGTGGACATGAAGCTAGAGTTTATATAATGGGAAACATTTACATGTAAACTTTAATGTATCATTTGTTTTTAATTTTATGAAATGTATTTACAGAAATCAATATGCATATAGATGCACAGAACAATAAAAAATCGAGCCACTTATGACATATACCCCTCTAAACTGAGAGTACAGGATATTTCACATATCTAATCAATGCCCCTCCCCCCACAACTTATACAGTTATTGGTTGCTTTTTTTTCCTGTACAACTTAAATAGATTTAGGTATCAAATTTTTGTACAAGTTTCTTTTGGGAACTGTACTAGGTGGGATTTGTGAATATACTTTAGCACAAGGTTTCGGGTTACACTAATCTGAGTTTTTGAAGTAATTTTGGAATATCCTTTGGGCTGATATGTTGCATGATTATTAGTTATTTGTTTTCATTTTGGCAAGTCAATGTATATTTTGAAGAGGGAGGACACACTTATTTTTTCATTTGGAGAATATGAATTATCAGGGAAGAGGGGAAGGGTAGAGGAGTAGCTAGGTCTAGTTTTTTTCTTTTGTATATAAAAATACTTCTATTTACTTTAGGTCTTACTGTTGTGTATTCCTTGTACTACTGATTAGCAGGTTTACGAAACTGGTTTGGTAGCAGGGTTCATTTCACAGGGGATGTTTCCATTCAAGTCTTATTCTAATATCTTCAACTCTGGATTTGTATGTGTTTCTGAAAGGATGGAATGAGTACAATGTATATTTTAATGCATTTTGTTAGATTAGATATATAATGTTTAATGTACTTTAACAGCCTTGTTTACAAATTGCCATATTAGGATCATGGTGTGCATGGGAAGATCTTTCTGTTGAGGAGAGCTTCTTTTTACAGTTTTTTATTCTTTTCTTTTCTTTAATATGTTTCATATTTTGGTGCATCATTTTTTTTCTATTTTGGAGTTGGATTTTTCTTAGGTTTTCTATATATAACGTGACTGTCTGTGGAGATTAGATTATCTTTTACATTTATTACTTTAATTTGTAAATGCTCTTAGGCATTTTAAAGCTTTACTTCAGTGCTTTAGAATAGGGCCTGAGTAACTAGCAAAATGTGGTTTCCATTTTGGAGGGATTGGGATTTGGGTTGTTCTTATTGGGTGTATGCTAATCCATTTTATTTACATGTTTCAGTACTTTACTGTGGCTCTGTTTAATTTATTTATTTTACATTAAAAAATAGTGTGTTTCAAGGTTTTGTAATACCACATTTGTGGCTATTTTAGTTTCTGTAATACACACTTTAATTAATTATAATTAGGTCCAGTTTTTGATGAAGTAGGTAGACTAGTGCAAATGTTTGATTCTCACAAATGGAAATTGGCTAGGCTTAAAATGGCCCAGAAAGCAGGCAAATGTCAGGAGGAAAAGGCAGTGAGTAGTTAGTTTCCTGATCTTAAGAATTTAAATAAGTATGAGTCTGTGTGGCTTAAACAATAAGACAAATTACATAAAAAGAAATATTACTACTACTGATTATCACTGAGAATGTGAATGATTCAGAAATGCGTAGTCTAACACAACACAAGAGCAATTATTTGTTTATACAACATCACTAGTAAGCAGAAAGAGTTAGAAATTCCTCACTGAGTAATCGTCAAAATATTAACTTAAATCTTACCTTGTCTAACAAAGCAAATGCAAATGATTCAGTATTGGTGACATTAATATGATTCTGCTATAATCTAAACAAATGTCACCAACTTTGGCTCTCCTTCTTTGAGGATTCATAATCTTGTCTATATTGTAAATGCCCACTATTACCACACACCTTTGTTTTGTTGCTAAACTTGTATTCCTCATACTTGTCTGTCTATTTTGTACTCACCCGCACTACTGTGTATAGAATTCTTTATGTATTATGCACTTTCTTTTTTGCACTGCTGGTGTTTCTGTTTGCTGTTTATGGGGGGGGGGGTTGTGTGTGTGTGTGTGTGTGTGTGTGTGTGTGTGTGTGTGTGTGTGTGTGTGTGTGTGTGTGTGTGTGTGTGTGTGTGTGTGTGTGTGTGTGTGTGTGTGTGTGTGTGTGTGTGTGTGTGTGTGTGTGTGTGAGTGTGTGTGTGTTGCACCTTTCAGACTGGGCTTGAAATTGGTCCTGTAGGATCAGTGCCCTACCCCAATAAACAAACAAATAAATATATACATATTTAAGCCTATGGTAAAATAAAGAAAAGAGAAAAACTCCCTTTTAGCACTGCAAAAAAATCACCACAAAAATGGTGAATTTGGAACTATTTGAACAAGTGTGCAGCTCTGCCCTTTATAGAAACCTATTCAGTTATATTATACTGATGTTGTGAAACATAACTAGTTTGAAATCCAGTTTAAAAAAGCAGTTCAAGCAAATGCAATATCATATAAACAAATACTGTTATGCAGACTGAAAGGCTGCTTACATTTTGCAGTAGACAGATGAGTATATTCTGTTAAGCTATATAAGCTCCACAAATAAATAAATTAATACTGATTAAGCCTACAGTAAAACAGAGAAAAGACAAAAAAAATCCCTTTCAGCACTGCAAAAAGTCACTACAAAATGGTAAATCTGGAACTATTTGAACAAGTGAACAACTCTACACTTGTAGAAACCTTTCAGGATGCTTCCATTAATAAGTATGTTGTCTGCACTAATGATTCTAAGCTACTGCAAAGGATCTCCACACTCAAGTAATGCTGCAGCTAAAATAATGTTGGGGGGTGGGAGGTAAATGGCCTTAGCAGACTGCAGCATAGAGACTCAGGGTGGTTAAGAGATATTGCCTCAAAACACCACAGTCTTAAATTTAGTTATGGATTCTGGTCATTGTGGCTTCTGGTCACTACGTGTATTGAGTAAGTATCTTTTCACCTTGACTAAATTGTTTTTCTTTGGGTATTTAAGTATCCTTCACTCTCCCAATAACATGATGTTAACTGACTACTTTAAAATGTCATATGTGAAGTACTTATCCTTGTCCATCTGCTTGAATAGATGTGATAATGACCAGGTCACTCACCCAGTTATAATAAATAAATCTAAAGTTAACAAATGTGTTCTCTTAAATTACTTGGTTAGGAGTTCATGTTATTAAAATGGCGCAATTTCCAGTCCACTGCATCCCACCCATCAAATCACTTTGTTTTGTTTAACCATGCCAAATGCATTGCAAAATAGTGACAGGGCAAAAATTACACCATTAAAAATGGAAGGCTTCCCTGACACCAAAGTGTCCATCTATGTAATAATTGATAAGAGATTGCTCAGCCTGATTTCTGTAGGTTATTCCGCTCATTAAAACAAAAACACAGAGTCTTACAGACTAGGTCTGCACAGTTTCAATGTACAAGGAACAAATCCTACAAGGCATTTTTGCTCTTCCAGATACCTTGATGTGCTGGAGTAGGTGCAAGGTGCACACAGCAAAGATTCAGGGAACATAATCAATGGCACTAAATAATAAGTTAACCCTAAGGCAGCAGAAAGAGACAATGGCTGTGATCAGAGAAGTCCATAAAGAACAACAGTATTGTTCACTGAAGTCCTTGTCCTGAACTACTTTATGAACACAGAGGCCCAAGTTACAGAGTGATATGTTCAGTGATAAAAGAATTCTCAAGTCAGGTAATATACAACAAAAGTTAGAAGTGGCAATAGGTTACAACAGTTAAGGTATCGAGATGTCCTAATAGCAAATAAAGTAAAAAGTCCAATCAGCAACCAATACTTCAAGTGGAATTATAAGGAATTTATAAGCTAAATAAATAGCATCAAGGTTCACTCAAAGGAAAGCCTGCATTGAGCAATAATATCCAAAGAATATGAATCAGTGTGTGTGCTTTACCTACAGTGCATTCAAGAAAAATGAGACATGAAACAGGATGTGCCCAAAATGTATGTTTACTCAATGATAATGGCAGAGCACTTCAACAAGTTTCCAAATGCAAATATACTACAAATGTTCTGTTGCTGTGATTTCAGTTAGCACACAACATATTATTCGAGAATAAAGAAAATTACCTCTTTATTGCAGCATTGTCAGCACACACAGTGCTACATTAACTGTCTAGCAAGAATTGGAATAGTCTGGTTTCACACACACACACACACACACACACACACACACACACACACACACACACACACACACACACACACTGAAGTGTTAAGCATTACCAGCTGATAGCTGATTTATAGACTAGACATAACCAACATAACACCTATGACTGAATATTCCTTTCTTTAAGAAAGGTTTAGCATTCGTCATGAGTCATAACCTTTTATTTACTTGGGAGCTATGAAAGCAGTATTTAAAACTGCATACACAAGAATGCATTTCAAACCATTCAAAATAATTACTGTGCCCACAGTTTTGTATCAACAATACTCTATATACCTTTCAGGAAATCCCTTTAATGAGTAGACTTTGTGATTGGCAATTCATGATGCTTTTGTTTCTTCACTGCTGGCCTCATTTCCTATCATAGAACTAGTCATGATGGTCTGTTGCTAAAGATCCCTGCAATATCTCCATAATATGGCACCTTCTTCTGTTTGTATTATATGTAACCCAAGTTGCATTTGTCAGCAGCAGTGCCTTTCTTCACCAGGCTGTTCATTTAGTCTACAGGTTTTACTTCTTCTTTGTCAACATGGGGCAAAGAGCTTGTCCTTCTGTCAAAACAGACGTTTTGTTTCACTGTTTTTGTTTTTTTACCTTACTGTAACCTTCTCCTATTTTAAGATCATCATACTTCACAAAAAAGTTATACTGACTAAGTCATCCCATTAAAAAAGCAGGTGAATACAATCTATCAGTACAGCCTTTTAAATTAAAATACTTCGGTTACACACTACATCTTTTTTTCACAATATTAGGGACTTCTCAGACATTCTGTTACCCCTCAATTTAGCAAATCACAGGAACAGGGAACTAACTATTGTTTGTACCAAAAAATAATGAAGTTACGAAAGGAAATTAAAGACTGGAAAGAAATAAGCAGCACATTCATTATTGCTAGCAGTATGCATTAATATAAGGCCTAAAAATCTATTGTATAACACTGTAACAGAAAAAATTATGTTAGAAAAAAATGTGTATTCCACAGCTGTGCACACAGGTATAGGTATATAAGTATACATTCATTTTCTCAGGCATATGTATACAAGTATGCATTCCTTTTTTATTATTTCTGTAGCTGATGATGGGCAGTTACAATGAGGGTCAGGCCAACAAGGAGTCTTAAAAGATTGACTAAATGTGCTTGTGAGGATTATTCATTTCATTATAGTAGTATAAAAAATACAATCATACATTATCTGTTCCAATCCACAGCAAAAGGAAAGGAAGGAATGAGTGAGAATCTTTGTTGAACTATTTCAAATATAAATGGTAATCAGAAAATAACTGCAAAAATAATTAAATAACCCATGAATAGCACTTTCATGGCTGCATTACTGAGCAATGAAATATATTACAGAAATTCATGCAGTACACCTGCATACTAAATATTTAAATATGCACTGTCAATAAATTAAAATAACAGCAATTTAGGAGTCCTTCTTGTGTGTGTGTGTGTGTGTGTGTGTGTGTGTGTGTGTGTGTGTGTGTGTGTGTGTGTGTGTGTGTGTGTGTGTGTGTGCGTGTCTGAATTTATTTATTAAATTATTCTTTTGTTTTATTTGTTTTGTTTAGTTCTCTTCCTTTTCCATGGGTCCAGAGATCCCGGGGCAGCCATAACTCATAACCCCCAGGTTACGGACTGCTCACCATCTCCCTCTGCCCACCCGAGGATATCGTCTCAGGGCTGGGGTGGTGGCTCTAGGTCTAGGGATATCCTGGCATGGTATAGCCTAGATAAATGGTATAAGCTTCTGGATATGATAGAGGATGCGGTTAAGTAGGCAGTGGAGAGATGCCTTACACCTATGCAAGACCTCTTTCATCAGGTTACAGACTTGCTGAACCAGTCAGCTCTGTGCATCGAACCACTGCAGACCTCCACACCTATGTTACTGGAGTCCCCATTGCAGATGCATCAGGTAATGGGAATATTTGAGGTCCTCAAGACTGGGTTGAGACCTGATCTGACACCTGCTCACCCTCCCTATTTTGTGTCTAGCTGCCATTTTTATGTCTTGCATCCCAAACAATGTCAGCCCACCACAGTGTTCCTGCCTGTCTTGTTTGTTTTTTATATATCGTGTCCATTCCTTAACTGTTTCCTAAGCCTCTCTCCTGCACCCTCTTCCCTCATTCCATCCCCCACTTCCCTCTTATATAAATAATTTGAAAAATAAAGGGATCTATCCCCCACCAAAACACTGCACCTCTCCTCACCCACCTCCTCTTGATGTCTTCCTTTTATTTGCAACTAGTCTTCTCTCTCCCCCATTTCTAGCTGTCCTAACTTACCCTTTCCAGCCTTATAAAGAGCATTTCAGGGTATTCACATATAAACATCCAAGCATTCAGTAGATAACACCTTATTATCTGTATTAAATTCACTTCTGCATAGCTGCACTGAGTGCCACTTGCAGGTTTGGACAAGCCTACATTCACCTCCCACTCTCTTAATAGCCAAAACAAGTCATCACTTTACACTAAAATGTTACATTTACATAGAACCACACTAGGTTTTATGCATTTTACAAACTTGCAAGCAGCCCAAAAGCTTGTAGATATGCCTACACAGCCTTTCACTTTCACAGAGTTAATGCCACCAAGTGGAGCTAAGCATATCTGTATAACGGAGTAGTAGCGTTCTTCACCATATGGCCTTGCACACAAACAAACCCTGGGACTACAAATACCACCTGAAATTTTGGTTGCATCATTTATTTCCATTGCTTCCAGCTTTTGGATGGTAGTGTGGATGAAGGCAGAGTACTTATTCAGTTCACATGACCTCGCTGTTGCAATCAAATCCATAGAGACCAGTCCATCACATTCTGGTGCCATGTAATGTTAATGTTCCTTCTGAACCAGAGCAACAGTAACTTTCAAACAACATTGAACATATATGCAAAAAAGCTGTATGTTAAATGATAATAACAATAAGTAATGATTATATTCTTTAACGCAAAGTGTGTAGTCAGAACAATATTGACATTTTATTTCCTGAATCTGTTCAGTCTAAAAACAGGAAGAGAAATAATATCAGAATACTGTGGGGGGTGGCCCATTATATGTCAGTGCACATAACTTTTGTCCACACATGATGATGCAAGTTTTACCTTGGCTCAGTAACATTGCATGCTTATGTGGTAGAAATCTTATGGACAGGTGATATATAGTTGTTGACATCCATCCTTTACTATAAACTTTTATATTTAAAGATAATTTAAATGGTCCTTACGACTTTAGATTTTTTCTGAACCTCCTTGGATTGTATACAAAAAAGCTACTAATTTGAAAGAGTTATATGAAAGAGGGGAAAGTGATGTTTTTTTTATTTAATAGCTCAAACACGGGCACTTATAAGTGTGGACCAGCAGCTCATGTCTGTATATATCTAATACAAATATGTTTTTAGTCCCCAGTAAAAAAACAATTACGGAGTTGAAAGTATTACAGCTACTTGAGTAGTGGGGTTGTTTATACTGCAGTGCATGGAATATGTAGTTCTTTTTATGTTGGTAAAACTGACAGACATCTTAAGAAATGTATTTCTGAATGTATATATAATATAAGTAAAGATGTGGACACTAATATGTCAGCTAAACATATTAGGACTTGTGTTAAAGGACATTTTACTTTTTTTGTTCTTGAATAGATCCCTAGGGACCCAATGGGAGAATCAATTACAATATGGAGAGCTATATATTGGTAACTGTTATTAGGAGCCAATATTGAACCAGGTCTGAGTGAACAGATTTCCATAGCCCCAATCCTAAAAATGAGAGCAGCAAAATTATAAATAATGAATTCTATGTATATATGTGGTAGCCCAGGAAGGGGTATCTTGGTATAGATTATTTATGATGTAAATGGAGCTTACTTGAATAGTTTTTAAGTTCTTTATGTCATTGGATCTTGAAATGATGATACTTGTAATATATTTATAAAATATGATGGAGTTTATTGTTTAAATTGGACATTGTACCTTTAAATGGGTCTATAAGAAAATCACCCATAGCATGCCGCTTGCCAGGAAGTGCAGTAAAACGATGAGCCACTGATATACAACTTGAATAAAACATAACGCAAATTGAAAAAACAATTGTTCACCAAGGCATTTACTTTCTAACTGTTTTTAATTATTCTGATCTTTCAATGATACCAATACATTTTTCCCTTTTTAATAAGGGATTTAAGTTTGTTCTAACCCCCAAATTCAGTATTTTGGACACTATTATTGAACTTAAATTATATACACATAAGTAGAACTTTTTGATTAAACTCAGTGCTAAGAAACCATTTGATTATGACAACTCTGTTGGAATTAATATCTCCAATAAGAAATTTTAAAGAAAAAGAGTATTTACAGTCCATCTTTGAACACTACTTTAGCTGTTTTTGAAAAAGCCTGTGAGAAAGAGATTTATAATTTGAGATATTCTCAGGGACCTTATATGTTCAACCTTACTAAGGAAGAAAAAGGATATAATGATGGAGCTTAGGAATAATCAATCAGAGTTATGAAGCTAGACAAAGGTTAATGGATTGTTATAGTGGAAAAAGTTGATTACGTCTGTAGCATTCACAATCATTTACAGGCTACTGACAAATATAGTGATGTTTCCAGGAACAAAAATTTTATTGCATATAGGAAGACTGATTTTTTTTTTTTAAAAGATGCACTTATGCAGGGTAATATTGATGTTGATACTTACAGATTTCTTCTTAACAAATCCCATAACTCTTAAAACTTACCCCTTGCTGTTTACATTGACTGTATATTGAAAGATTGCATTATGTCTGTGTATCACATTCGTAGAGATTCTTGGGACTTCTGGCAAAGATTAAAACACATGTGGCTAGTATTTGTAGCATTTTTCCACCATTGATATAGTGCATCTTTTTTCATGCATTTCCCATTCGCTTGGTTTGTAATTATTTTCTGAAGCTAATATAGAACTCACCTCATTAGGTGGCACAACTGTTAACTTTACTGTTGAACTTATGGAATTTGTATTGACTAATAATTTTATTACATTTGAAGGGGAGTATTACAGGCAAGTTAAAGGTGTGGCTATGGGGACAAGTTGTGCCCCCATATATGCTAATTTAGTTTTATATAGTTTAGAAAAATGATTTATCTTGACATGTTCTTATGCATCTAGATGGTTTGGTTACTACAGATACCTAGTTGACATATTTATTTTATGGAAGGAATGTGATTTTGATGTTCATATGCATTTTTTGCTGTACCTTAATGATTTAACATCTTTTTTTCAGAAAGATTCAATCAGTTACTTGGATGCAATTATTTTTAAGGACTTTTCAATGGGTATGTTATGTTCTAAGGTTTATAGAAAACCTACTTTTTCTAATAGTTTCCTGGATTATCATAGTTGTCATCTTAAGTATGTTAAACGGAACATTTTTAAAGGGCAATTGGTAAGACAAGCCCGTATGTGTTCTGATTATGTCCATTTTACTTTTAAATTGGAGATTCTTACTCAATTCTTTTTGGACAGGGGTTACCCTAGGGAGATTTAAAAAAGATTGCAAGTGAAGTGGACAAACTGTGGGGTACAAAATATAAACCCCTACTGACTTGTGATAACTCCACTTATATTGGTTCACAAGAGTCTTTGGAACCTTTGGATTTTAATATGCTTCCTAGGGTTAAATTTACACATGCCTTAGCTTTTACTTTCAACAACCAAGCAAACTCTATTAAAGAAATTATGAACAGGAATAGGAATATACTTAAGGATGATGAAAACATCTATAAAACATTGGGTCCTACCCCATTTTTTGTGTTTAAGATGGGTCATAATTTTAAATATTTACTTGAACATCCGTACAATTTATTATATTCCATCAATGATGGTAAGAAGAGTACTAATAAATGTGGCACATGCCACTAATGCCCTTTCATTATGGAAGAGACGGCGATATCAGTTGGTCAACCCCTTGTCAACACTGTGTTGAAAAATGGAAATTGTTCCACAAAGGGGATAGTTTACATTGCAGTCTGTCAAAAATGCTCCAATTTTTATATTGGAAAAACAGAGCATCAACTCAGAAGGAGAGTATATGAACACACTTATGCAATTAGTAGAGGTAACAGAAATAATGCCTTGAATAGGCGTGCCCAGGAGTGTCCAGGATTTACTACGTTTTTGTTTGGGATAGCGGAAATTGTTTTCCAGGACATCACAGGGGGGATTGGGAAACTTAATTATGAATGAGGGAATTGTTTTGGCAGCTTAGATTAAATGCTGCCAATGATAAAGGTCTTAATGATTGTATTTCTATTTTACCAGTTTTAAAGTACAAAGCTGCTCAACTGTAAAGAATGGTTTATGAACATATTTTAATAGTAAAGTATGCATGGATAATGTTTTTTATCAAGTTTTTTATTCATGTTTTTAACATTGTTAGTACTTCTTATGATAAGAATCGTTTGTGTTATTTTGTATTCAGTTTCACCTAAGTGTTTTGTGGTGCTTACACTTTAAAAAAATATGTTTAGTTAATTGATTTTAGTGACTATAGAAATGATCCACTTGTGTGTTATGATGGTTCTGAAGAAGTCCATTTATTGAATTTGAAAGCGCTCAACAGTCTGTGGTTTTGAATATGTGTTTTTTTTTATTATTTTTTATCATGCCTTGTGGCCAATTGGTTTTGCAATTTGCGTATGTTTTATTTAAGTTTTATATCAGTGGCTCACATCTTTACTGCACTGCCTGGCAAGCGGCACCCCGTTCGCTTTTTTCTTGTGTTCTTGGTTTTATTTTGCTGCATTGTTTCACATTATTTTGACTGTTTAAAAGGGTCTATGTTCAGCTACTGAATTGTAAAATAAACCACAAAACAGTGAAACGTAATCAGTGAACAGGAAAAATCAGTGAACTAGAAAACCACCAAAAAAAAACACGCACTGAATAGTCATAATTGGCCAACATCACAGACACAACCAATCAAGGTGGGGAGCGGCACCCCCCCACATATCCCTAACTATATATACCAACTCCAAGATATCACTACAGTGGGGAAAAGGGAAAATTCAAAAAGGTCTCCCTTCACTTACCTTATGATTGCATTACTTCCTAGTTGTTGGCCAACTATGGCCATTCAATGTGTGAAGTTTTCATTGACTTTCTAGTTCAATCTCTATTAAAGGTATTTTTGCATAGATGTTGGTTCTCTTGTTGTTTTCTTGCCTTCGACTGCACGAACATGCTATTGAAGATACTTTAAGTGTCAAAACTATGGCTTTGTGAACATATGAAGCAAGAAAAATAATGTGTTGTTAATGGCCAACAATTTTTTGAGAAATCAACACATGCATTTTCTTAAGAAGGAGATCTGTCCATCCATCTTTCTTCCCATTTTTATATATGGAGTTAGGGTGTCTCTTCAATCGTGACAATCATCTAGAGCTAAAGTTTACACTGCCTGGTGGCTAGCCCTGCCTCAGTTCAGAAGGGGATAAATATAGGATATTTTGCCAATATCACAAAGTATATGTTGGAGAAATGAAAAAGCAGTCTAGGAGAAGCAGCTATGAACATCTAAAGCAAGTGAAGAATGGTGATACCAGCAGAGGTGTACTTATGCAGGAGCAGAGGGTGTGCTCCTCACTGGGTGCAAACATTAAGGGGCGGCAGCCTTGCCTTTAAAAAGCTTTTTGCATTTAAAAGACAAAAAGCTTAAACTATGACCAAAGTTGGCTCCTTTGTCTGTGCATTCCTGCGTGCATTGAAGCACACGTGTACCTGTTGCATACTCCTTTTCCATGTGGAATTTAAATACAAGACATTTGCGTAAGGGGGTAGTATACCTCTCAAATCTGGACAAAGCCTAAAACAATGTAATGACAAAAAGCCCAAAAATAGGGGCAGATTTTAAATACTGCTCTTATAAACCTAGACAGTTGCTAGAATAACAGGATTTGTGTTAGCATGCATTTTCTGAAGAATATGACATCTAAAACTCAAATGTATGACATTATTTAGAAACTTCAAGTCCTCAGTTATTTACCACAAAACCACAAATTGTATGAGGGACAGACCAAAAATGTGAGGCAAAAAATCTGGACATTCTAAAAAAATATTTGGACAGTTGAGAGCTATGCAGGTTAGCAAATTTCCTTAGGCTCTAACCCTGGTTACAGGAAACAAGAGCCTGAATCCCTTACAATAACTACCAAACCTCTAAAAATATGAGTTTTGGTGTATTTTCAAGGAATTGTGAGCTTCAAGGGAAGAGAGGTTTAATGCTGCTCATGCTAAGTCTGTTTTCAATGTGCCGCTGTTTTGTTTAGCAAATGGTCACATCATAACAGGTAGCATACTTGCTTTTGATGCAGAAGGCTGTGAGTTCTGCTCCCAAATCATGCAAAATGGATTCTTGATACTGTGTTGCACTTTAAGGGGGTGGGGGGGTTACAGCCCTCAGTGTGTCCTCTTTTGGATCAGATGCCTAGTAACTATGAAACTGTTCTCTGTTTGTCATGCATTCCTTATTGCAATATTACCAACTTACCATCTTTTTTTAATGTAACATAGACAATTTATTCTTCAAGGGCAGCAGGCACTGAATTTGTAGATGAAACGCTGAAATATTAAGTTGCAGGCTAGTAGCAACCTCTTCATTATTCACAGATCTCTTTAATGTAGAATTATTCAGATGAATTTTACTTCTGTAGAGATTTTCATATTGACTGGTATTGGTGGATTGTAATGAGAGGAGTTTGAGTGGTCTTTAATGGTTGAAATATTTTGAAATGGGCAGGTTTGTCATTATTGGGTCATATGTTTTGTTTCATTGCTTACAGGAAAAAATGTTTAAAACTACAAATTTAAAACACACTCTAAAAAGCGGTGCTGTATTTTACAAGGAGTATAATTTAATACATTCAGAAAGGTGAATTAAAGAACACATGCATGTATGCATGGTGCTGACAATTTGTGCAAGGTGCCTATGGTTTGCAATTGGCTCAAAGGTAAATTTTATCTGCAACTGGCCAGATGCATTTTCTTTGGATGTGGGTTTTAATGCTGTTTCAATGAATGTGAGTTTCTAGGGCAGAGAAGTTTATTGTTAATTCTAAGTCTGTTTTCATTGTGACACTGTATTGTTTTGTTTAGCAAATTTCTATCAGTGTTTGTGCTATAACATTTGAAATAAAAGTTTTAAATTAAATCCAAATATCTGTAATCACTGTAGAAGTAAAGAAGAAAATAGTATCACACTGAGAGATTTGAACAGTGTTTATGGTAAGTGGGGAGAAACAGCTAACTAATGAGACACTGGAATAGCTGTGTGTGTGTGTGTGTGTGTGTGTGTGTGTGTGTGTGTGTGTGTGTGTGTCTAGGGAGAAACAGCTAAGTAATGAGACACTGGAATGGCTGTGTGTGTGTGTGCGTGTGTGTGTGTGCATGTGTGTCTAGGGAGAAACAGCTAAGTAATGAGACATTGGAATGGCTGTGTGTGTGTGTGTGTGTGTGTGTGTGTGTGTGTGTGTGTGTGTGTGTGTGTGTGTGTGTGTGTGTGTGTGTAGGGAGAAACAGCTAACTAATGAGACACTGGAATGGCTGTGTGTGTGTGTGTGTGTGTGTGTGTGTGTGTGTGTGTGTGTGTGTGTGTGTGTGTGTAGGGAGAAACAGCTAAGTAATGAGACACTGGAATGGCTGTGTGTGTGTGTGTGTGTGTGTGTGTGTGTGTGTGTGTGTGTGTGTGTGTGTGTGTGTGTGTGTGTGTGTCTAGGGAGAAACAGCTAAGTAATGAGACACTGGAATGGCTGTGTGTGTGTGTGTGTGTGTGTGTGTGTGTGTGTGTGTGTAGGGCCCAATCCATTACCCTGCCTAGGGCCTCATTTGACCATGATGCGGCTTTGAAGTAAACACTTTGTTTCTTCCTCTTGTGTGTGTGTCCATGTGTCTATGCATGAAAACGTGGTACAGGATTGGAGGAAACTCAGAAGGAACTACAGACAAGACCAGAGAGAACAGCACTTATTTTTAAAATTAACAGCAGCCTTACAATTAGACAGTAGTACAATGCACGATAGAGTTTTGCAGTGCAAACGTTTTTCTTTTTTGATGTTGTTTAATTAAACCCAGCAACTTGGATTAATGACAGCAAGTGAATCAGCCAGGGCACTGTGGACTACCGGACTGAAGGTAAGCATTTTGTTAATGTGAATATAACACTTATTTTTGAAGAGAGGGATGGTGGTTAGACTAGTGTGCATGTGCACATTTGTTTAAATATTTTAAAACTGGATATTTATGGGGGGGGGTTCATTGTACTCTTCTGTCCTCTTTTTATTTTGGTGGGTTGGGGCATAGCTAGCAGGGCTGTGGGTTAAAGTGACTTGACCTTTCATTTTTTTCAGCTTAAGTTCTGCCACTAAGGCTGACAACTGAATATTTATTAATAAATTGGGATATTTGTATTCTTTTCCTGGAGGGTTAGCCAGCTGTGCTGTGGATGAATGTAACTTTCCTTTTCACTTGGTTAGTATAAATTCCACTCTTAAGGTGCATTTGTGGGGGGAGGGGGATTGGCAGTAACTTTGTCCTTTTCATATTATTTTAAAGGCCGGCTAGTGTGCATTTGAGGAAATAAACAGATTTGTTATTTTTGGGGGGGGGGTGCATGTTTAGCTGCGTTATGGAAACTTATCCTCTTCATTTGCTTAGCTTAAGGTCTGGTATTAAGGGCTGGCTAGTGCATATTGTGCAAAATAAGTTGGAATGTTTATGTTTTTTTTTCTTGGGAGGGAATGGTGAGCTGTGCTGTTGATGAAATAACTGGTGCTCTGTTTAAAGTCTGGCATTAACAGCTAGTGTACAATGTATTAAATAAATTGGAATATTGCATAAAACACATTTGAAACTGTCCCCAATTTTACAGAATGTTCTTGTATTTGCTTAATATGTTTGGTCTGCGAGTTACTCTCATATTGTTTGCTTAGTTTATAGTCTGCCTTTATATGACTAGTGTGCATTTGCATGAATTATGCTGCAATCTTTACTGTCTTTCTCTGGGTGCTGTATATGTAATACCAAGTTGAAACCGCTCCTGATTTTGCATAAGCTCCCTAATTTTGCTTCATCTTGACCTGTTCCTAATAGTATTTGGGGTCTACTGTCCACATAAGTTACCAAATCCTGAACTACTGGGTCAGCTCTTAGGGGTGTGTTGCCAATGTTGTACTCAACTTTTCAAAGGAGATGATAATGCATGTTTGATATTTGTCTTTATTCCATGACTCTGGCACTAGTTATTGTTTGGGACAATGTTTCCTGTAGGATGGCTCAGTCCTTTGGAGATTTGATCACTGCTCCTAGCTTGCTCCTTTCTGGTCATTATATTTTTTAATTTCATGATTATTATTATTAAAACCAGTTGTCATAGAGGAGATGGTGTTAGAAAGAAATATCTGCCGGGGGGGGGTGGGGTGTTAAAAAATATTTCTGCTGCAGATGTCAAATATGCTAGGTATGCCACTGAATACCAGTAATCCTTTTGCTAGGTATCATGTACGTCTAGGTCATAAACTGTCTGAGGTCAGGTTCATGTTGTTTGAACAATGTCCAAAACTAAATAAAACTAGTATAAAGCAGTCATTATTGCACAAAGAAACTTACTACATTCTAAAGTATAGGACATTATGTGGAACCAAATTGCTAAATGTTTCTGTGTGAAACAGAAAGAACACTGAATGTTGATAATTTTTTATATCTCTTCTTGCTGACTTTATAATTGATGGTTGCTTCTAACAACGGTTCAGTTTTTCCCCATGAAGGCCTGAAGCCAAAGTGTCAGGGGTGTTAACTAAAGTGAGTATTTTTTTAAACTATTATCAATGTAGACTGATGGATATATTTTTCTAGAATTGCCATAGACCTCATACTTAATGACAAAATGCAGATACACACAGGAATCAGTGGTGGGTGCATGCATTCTACCCGTTAACATGTCAGTTAACTACCAAAGCAGAAACAGTAACACTCAACATGCATGTTTTATGGGTATCTGAACCTTAACACAGTACACTGCACTATACTAATATTACAGCCTAGCTTAAATCAAAAAAAGGCTCATGTTAACACCTGTGGTCTCTCACAAGCAGACAAACTCCATATTGCTTGTACTTGCTTTACTACATCTAGAAATATCTTTGCCATTTTCAGTTTTACAGGAAGGTATGACCAATACTGCTAGCACTTCCCTTACTGCCACAATAAATGAAAGTTTTTGTACAGTTAAGGGTCATCTTTTCAGTGCATTTTTCATTAAATGGAATATTAACACTGAAGTAGTCAGTCACTTTTACTTTGCAACCTGTAGCCTTAGTCTTGGCTTAAATTCAGTAAATACAATCTCTGAAATCATATTCACTGTACTTCAGAATGAAATGTACATGGAACCCTATAGGGATTCTCTTGCAAAAGATATCCCAGTGTCTCTCCCCCACTCTCTCTCTTCTTCACCATGCTGGGAAATCCAGCTACACAAACACTCTTAACCTATATTCTCATTTACTACATTTGTATCCTCATTTGTATCATCCCAGAAGCCAATTTTCTTGCTGTTTTCTTCTCTTTGGATCCATTCGCTGACCCCCCACCCCACCCCCACTATTTTACTGCATGCATAGTCCACAGTGCAGCTTTCAAACTTTCACTAATCAGGTCTGCTGCTTGTGACTAAATAACTAAAGCTTTCTGTAAATTTAAATCTTCTTCTCTGAGTGGTCCCTATCTCAGTCCACAGTATCTTTGATCACAGAAATTGTCATCTCTCCAAATTCATGTTTTTCTAAGGTTTCTCATTTTTGTCATGTACTGATTAATCATTTATATAACTTTCTGCATATAAATCTAAAGAATCTATGTGTCTTATATGTCACATTTCATTTAGGTATGAAAATGCTTCAGACATTTCCAATATCAAACATAACTTTAAGCTGCCCGTTTGTTCAATGCAAAGTTACTACAACATCCTAGCAAGTTGTTCCAAGCTACAGATAAGAACACAAATGCCCTTACTTTCTCAGCTCTAAGGTCAGTGCTAGTCACTACTAAAAACAGTTTTAAATGTTATTTGGATCTCCTCCAGTTTTCAGCCACATTGGCAGTCAACTGAAGTTTTAAATCTGGCTACAGAGTTTCCACTTTCCTATTTTTCTAATGGTGAAATTATTGTAATTTAGTTTTTACTCTAGACATGTTCAACATATCTTTTCATTGTATACTAATTCTTCTTGCCTTTTTTTATCCCATGATTCATGCAGTGCCTCCCCTTCCTGACCCAATGGACCAAGCAACTTTTCCATTGTGACAAGAACCCACCCCATTCCCTCAGTAGGCAGCCATGAGCAACACAAACCATTCATTTGCTGACAAGAGTAGTAGGCTGCTTGGCCCATTCATCCAGCTCAGAGGTGAAAGTTGTGTGTTACGGAGTGGGCAATCTGTCATTCATGTGAACCCTTTCCCTACCTTACTCTCTCCCTTCTTCATAGGGTCCCTACATAGAACAGCATTTATTTCTGGAAGCTAAGTACATTTAAAGGAGAATTCCATGTGATAATAGGAGGTACTGCCAGCCATGCCGGGAGAAGTAGGGTAGTGGATATATAACTTATGCCAGCACAGCTAGCTGGAATTTTGAAAATAATTATACATCATTTGTATATCAAACTGATTTGTACAGATGCTTGTGCTGAAAATATATTTGTGAGGTTTGCTTGTGTTAAAATGTATCAACAGTATGCCATGCTGGAAGGAAATTAAATGTACATGTATTATTGCAACTGAATTAAATGTATACATTGTAGCAGCATATACTGGAAGGGAAGAGGTTAATCCACTTGATTTTGAAAATATTTTTGAAATTAAATTATTTTATGGGTTAAGTCATAAAGATCTTATCACACAGTTTTGAAAGGAGCCACAGATGCAATATCTGCACTAGGGCATAGGTTGTAGCTCCTGTAGGAAGAGTGAAATGGTTTTAGAGTTTTGTGACTTCCAGTAGCTGCACCACATCTGAGCAAAGCTCTGTCTGTGTGTATGGTAACATATAGGTGCTAAAATCCTGTCAGCTTCTACTGCTGAGTGATAGCATGGGAAACAGAATTAGATGACCAAATGTGTGTGATGTCATTCTGTACAGAAATAATGTTTTAATATTAGTGGAGACTGAAGTCTCAGAAGTATTCTGTATTCTGTCTTGGATCTAAGAACAAGGACCACTCGCTTCATCTTGCCTTGCTCTAGTCAGTAAGTAGGGACAACAATTCTTTTGGTCAATCAGGAGTAGACAGTGAGACTAGCTAAATGCTGTTCTTTTTCCTATAACTGTCAGAAACTTTCCATCTGTGTTATTTTTAATACTTTCTTTGACGGAAAGTTGGTGTTTACTGTAACTAGATATTTAGTATTTTTTGTTTTTTTATTATTTATATACCGAATCTGTGCCAGTCTTGTGTGTGTGTGTGTGTGTGTGTGTCTGTGTGTGTGTGTGTGTGTGTGTGTGTGTGTGTGTGTGAGTGTGTGTGTGTGTGTGTGTGTGTGTCTGTGTGTGTGTGTGTGTGTGTGTGTGTCTGTGTGTGTGTCCACTGCTTGCACTGGTTTCATACAGAGAATGTGGGAGGATTTAGCTTGGAACTCCAGCTAAGGGCTCAAGTCTAAGCTGTGCCAGTGGGGAGTCTTATTGGAGGTCTGGACAAATATAGAGGGAACCAGCCCCTAGAATGAGCATGTTCCCTGGGTGCTCTAAAGGGAAATTGTGCTTGATGCAAACAGGTCTTCATTTGGAAATACTGCATGTATCTATTTGTATTCCAAGTTAACATTCCTCTCCAATGCCAATGGTGAGGATTCTGGCTCCTTGATTACTAGCCCAGAGCGGGGAACTTCACACTCCACAGAAAAGTCAAGTTTTTCTTTCCAAAATGTGTTCTTCTTTCTCTGTAATTCAACATCAAGCATAACATTTACAGAAAAAGCATAATTTAATAATTATTCAGTTTTATGTTTGAAATTATTTCTGTTAATCTTTCCAATGTTGTCTCGTCATCTGTTACATCATGAAGGATAGACATGTCAGAGTAATTAGGTTAGGTCACTTGTTCAAACCACAAAGCCATTAAGAAGACAATTGCTTTTAAATGTGCCTTTTCCAGTCACTGTTTGCTAGCATCATACCTCAGATAAATAGTGCAGCTTGGAGCTACAGTTAGGAGTCTGAACAAAAAAGCAAGGATGTCAAGCTTATTTTTAAGATGCAAATGAACAAGAAAAACTGTACTCATGCATTAGTTTACTTTTATCTTACACAAATTAGCTGCCTTTCTTTTTAATCAAACACTGAGAGGCACAATGAAAGAAAATATTTTTATCTTGCTTCCCAGATTTTCTATCAGTATTTTATTTGATTTTGCATTTTTCCTACAATGCATTTTTTGTAAACATGCATGCTTTCTAATCAGTGAGTTAAAAGAGGGAAAATTAACATCCACAACTATTAATTCTAGCTACACTATTAAAAACTGTGAATACTACACAAAACTTCTCAACCTAGGTAAGTGAAAGTTATCTACTTACCATCTACTTACCATAATGATAGATCTGTGTTGTCTCTTTCCGCCTGTTTCAACCTGTGGGTTACTGGATCTGACTCAGGTCCAAGACTGACTAAATTTTATAGACTTCAGCCCATCAAGCTCTGTTTCCTATATCCATAATCCCTCTCTCCTCAGGACTACCTAAGATCAAATTCCACAGTAAAAGAACATGGAGGACCCCAACACAGGAGGGAAAAAAAGTCACCAACTTGGTCATCCTATGATGAAGAGGCTTGCCAAAAAAGGTGGGTACTGAAGGGTGGGAAGGTTGAACCAGATGTAAAGAAACAACACAGATCTGTCATTATAGTAAGTACATAACTTTCATATCATATGGTGTCTTTTCCTTCTGGATTCAGTCTGAGGTATAGAGTCCCCAGGCCTGTAACACCCCCCCCCCCCCAGGTGGGGTCTTATGGAAGGCTATTAAACAATATGGTGGAACTAAAGGAAACTCAGGACCTTGACTGAATATCTGATTTGCAGTGGGACAGAAAGGTATGACAGCCAAGTCAGTCAGCAGCTGCACAAATGTCATCCAAAGCAGCTCTAGGGAAAAGGGTTGTAGAAGTAGCCATAGCTCTAGTAGAGCGACCTTTGGATTTAACCCTCAAGGGCTTTCCTTTCAAACTATACCCAAAAGAAATATAGTCAGAAAGCCACTTGGAGAGCATAACCTTAGAAACTAGCATGCCACACCTGGCCTTGGACAAGGAAATAAACAACTACTTAGATTCTCTGAAAGATTTGGTTCTGTCCAAGTAAACCATAAATTGTTTATGTACATCCAAGCAATGTACTAAGTATTCTCACTTATTGGAAAATTCAGGGGGGAAATGGTATGTGAATTCCCTTATTCAAGTCATTATTTGTAGCAACCTGAAAGGAAAGCTGGAACCATGTGAAGAAAACCCTATCCTTATGAATGACTAAGTATAGAAGTACTGAAGAGAAGGTTTGCAGCTGTGACACCCGCTTGGTGGAATTAACTGCCACCAAGAATAAGGGGGGTTCCAATGACTAGGTTTGAAACAGAAAATCTTGGATACAGGTTAAGATGGGGATGACTCCAGCAAGGACACCTGTGAGGTAGACAGGGAGAAAGGGAAAAAGCTCATACCCAAAGGAGCACACTTAGGGGCTAGGAACACTGATATCAAGAGATGGCACCTTCCATGCAATCAGCGCCAAAAGTGACTGGCTCCAAGGAGTCACAGCAGAAGCTGTTGGAGAGATAAGGGTCTTGGGACTTTCAGATCTGCTGGGCTAGAGAAAGAAGAAGAGGGAGATGAATGCTTTCAGTCCCCCTTAGCTGCTTTGGGATCCTTGAAGCTCTTGTGACACCAATCAGAACCCCCCCCCCACCACTGAAGGAGGTAGAAGAGGAATTGCCAGCTGAAAGAAGCCCTTTTAAAAACAGCTTGGCCCTCCTTTCCTCATAGATAAAGCAAGGGGAATCCAAATGTACAGGACCCTAAACAAAAGATGCTCAGGTTTGTGTATACCCTGGGATAGGAGCTTCTGCTCACATTCTACACATTTATTTGAAACACTTATGCATTCCAAACCTATGAAACAGCAACAAACCCTAAAAATAAGAAGAAAAAATGAGGGATATATAAATACACAAAAACAATACCAAATTCTAACCCACTAACTCTACAGAAAAGCACAAGGCAGGAAAAGCCTGCTAACAACTAAACCTTAACTCTAAAAAACTGATGTAAGCTACTTTAACCACAAGTACTATCAATGGTACAACACTACACCAACTACTAAAAAATATACAAAACAGAGTAGACAACCTAGAAAAAGACTAACTATGCTGCTATCCTGGAATGGCAGCAAACGAGATCTTGGGCAGTCCTGAGGAGCAAGGGATTATGGGTAAATGAGGCACTACTCAAAGGGCTGTAGTCTGTGGAATTTGGCCTAGCTCAGGTCCTAGTCAGAACTGATAACCCACAGGTTGAATCCAGATGAAAAAGACAACATCAGATCACCTACTTATCACAGATGCCAGATTTCTTATACTTAAATACTGAATTATATATTATTATTTTGATAAGAGCAATTAACTCAGCTACATTTTCAAGTCTGCCATTCAAACATTCTTTAAAATTCTGTACCAGAGATGGTTACTAATAAAAATCAAAAGAAACAAGAGAAAAATATGGATTGATACTGACAGTCAAAAGTAGGCAGTCACAGTACTGTTGTAAACTGAAAAGGACAGAACCACAGCAAATGATCCTCTCATCATAGGGTTTTCTCTCTGTCCCTCAAAAATGACATCATGGAGACAAAACATTGACAATAAAACAAAATCATGCAACACAGCAGACCCCTTTTAGGCTATTTTGATGTATAACAAATCAAAAAAATAATAATAATAACCTCTTACTTGGATACAAAAACATTATTAATGCAGGAAAGTTCAACAAATGCTGAAAAACATTTTTCCTTCAATTTTGAGGTACAGTTCTCCTTTATTGTTGTAAATATTTGCATAAATATGTATCCTATAATACCCTAGGAACAAGTCTTCAAAGGATGACATGCTGTGATATTTTATTGGTACTATGTTCTCTTAATTAGTCTTCAGTGGAATATTTCAGTCTGTGTTAAAAGCAACCAAGTCCTCATGTCTAGACAACAGAAAAGTAACTCAAGAGGACATTATTCTAACCATCTGCTAGCTGACCTCTTGAATTTAGGTGTCTTTTGGTTTGGTTTCCCTGCTGTTTCATTCAGTTCCATTGTCAACACTGACCTGGTCTCTCCACAAGGTGTTTATCACCTGATCTTATCCTACTTCTCCGGGATTAAATTACCTGTCTTTGTACAGTATTTAAGTCATTCCTGTCAATGGCTTCATATTTAACTTTTGTATGAAGTACTGAATATAATGCTGAAGTAAACAAAATATATATTTTAATAATAATGATTGATTTACGATCCATTATACTCTTCTGCATTCTTAAAAAGCAGCATAATTTAGGCATGCAAAACATATAGAAGCACAGGTCCAAGTACTTAGTTGTGGTATGTGTCAGTGTTTCTTTGCACAAATATTCTAAGAAATGCTACAGACTCTTGTACTTACTGCAGTTTGTGCCAGCTGTTGAGTTTGTTTCATCATCCCCTAATGGACAATCTCGTGTTCCGTCACACAGCTTTGCAACAGCAATGCAGTGCTGTGACGAAGGACAAGCCCATTCCCCAGGGTAGCACTCCAGCTGTTCAGTAGCTGAAAAAAGAAAATTAAAAAAAGTAATCCGTTATACGTACTGCCATCAGTACATCAGAAATGTTTCAACTAAAAGGAACATTTGTTGTCGTATTCAAAAATAAGTGATAAGAGTTCCACTGAATATGATTTCTAATGTCTCCTTGTAGTTCTTCAAACCTGGACACTAATCTCTCTTTGTGGTATAAAATTCAATGAATCCTCTACATGCATGTTTGAGTTTCATAATTAACAGAAGAAACATTTTTTTAAATATCATTTTATTGTTGTTTAACTGCTATTGTCAAATAGTTAAGCATGCCAAAACACTGTTAAGAGTTTAATGACCTGCACATAGGTATAACTTTGTATGACGTTACTTTGTGCATATTACCCCAACTAATGTGGCCAAGTAGCTACATGAATTGTGCAGTATGTACATGCATGTGTCAGTCTTGCTTCCTATTATTTTATTTATTTATTTATTTTTTTTGTGCTTCTATCCCCATTTGGCAATAACAGGTTATAAAGCTTGTGTGAGTTAAATGAAAATGTTCTTGCTAAATGCCAAACTGCAGTTCTCAGTTTCTGTTTTCTCATTCTCATATTTTAACTTTAACATTAAAATTAAATGAACATTACTTCTTACAGGTAGAGAACGCATCACTACCACAATGAATCCACTGGTTATTTATCCTTATCGGAAAAAATTATTAGAGATGACCTAATCATCTTCAATGAAACTGGTTAATGATTACAACATTAGCTAGGAAAAAAGAGCTCTGTATGCCTAAAAACAATAGGCACACACTGACAATAAAGCTTAAAAGGCCAGAACTACAACTGTGGCAATGAAGTGAGTGTTGCTGATTTAATAAGCTGCATTTATTAATGGCATCCATCACAAGACCAATGAAAAATGCTGGCAGATGATTATCAACATACTGATGCAAATACAAGTATCACAAACCTATTAAAACTATCAGTAAGAGTTGGTATTTGCCCTAGGTCATGTTAAAATATTGGCGTAATGTGTCACAACTGTCGTTCCAGCTGTTGAGAATACAATATGCAGGGCCAGGCATGAGGTTAAGGCTAAGGGATCATGGCAAACTGCTCTCCTTAATTGGGAGGGAGGTTGTGAGGGTATCGCATACTTCATGAGTTATACCACTAATTAATTATATTTAACAAGGTCACAAATCAGATCACTTACTTGTGTAATCTTACAAGCTTTCCAAATTTTTATCTATGTAATTTGGTATGGTCCATTAGTTCCCATTGAAACACTTCATAAAACTACATTTGGTTGTCAATTTTGAAGATGTTGATCATATGATTCAACAAGATTATAAGCTTGAAAATTAAAACTAGTGCTAAAAAGTCATTAAAATGTAAAGCATTTGTTTTATGTCAGTATCAACTGCCTTCATACAATTTCATCCTAATATGTAGTTCAGATGATAGTAACAGATATACATATGAGCATATAAGGTGTTCTAGTGACCTAGATGACTGAGCTGATTTTCCTTGCAAGAATACACACACACACACACACACACACACACACACACACACACACACACACACACACACACACACACACACGTCCATGTACGTATACATATATGCATTTATCTACCTCTGTGTGTATCATCACTCAATATATATATATATATATATATATATATATATATATATATATATATATATATATATATATATACATATATATGTACATGTATATATTTAAACAGCAAAATTATTTGCAACATCATTTAAAAAATGCAAATAATATTCAACATACTGCATCCCCTTTCATCTTCATTATCATCACAGTCATCATCCCCATCACAAACCCAGCTCTGGATAATGCAGCGGCCACTGGGACACGTAAAGAAGTTTCCTTTGCAAGTTGGATAAGCTAAAACAAAGTAGAAAACGGGTACATTAAAGCAGCTTATCTGGCATTTAAATAATACATTGTTATCAGTATCATTATGCTGTCACTCTGAAAAACAACATTTTCCGCTATTAGAAACATTACTAATTGAAGGCATAGTCTTACTGTAGAGGGAGAAAAGAGAGACAGAGACAACAAAGACATCTAGGATCACCACTACTTATGTTTAGCAATGCACAGTGGCAAATGTTGCCAGAGTTTTTTACCACATTGTGGTCAAGACCATTTCTACTGTAATTTAGAAACTCCTTACTAATCATATACTTATTTATTTCTCTTTTCTGAAAATTATAAATTTACTTTTTAGGTTTTGAAAATTTTAGGACATTCCTTCAACCCTGCAGTATATTCATACATCAACCTGCCCATCTATAACTCTATCCATATCCATCATTCCCCATATTAATTCACCCATCAGACTGTCCTGTCCATCCATCCATCCATATATCCATTCATTTTCTAAACTGTTTGTCCTGGTGAAAGTCACAGTGATAACCTCAGCAGGACTGACCAGACTTCATTACTGCCATTAGCACTGTCTAGCTCATGCTACAGTATCTTCAAGTTTTCCCAGGCCAGCTGAAAGATATAATCCTAAGTGTATATTACAGAAATGCTTATTATCTTTTCTGTGGGTTTATTTTTATTTCTGCTGTACAAGAAAATCAAAATGTTCCGAATGAACTTCTGTTATAAATCCTTCTGTTATAATTTTGTTCCATGTCACTACAATACATTTGGTTTTCAAACATCTTAGTAGATACTCATTGGTCTGTGAATAAGGACAATGCACTCTGCATTGCAAAGCAATATAAGTCACAGCCTATGAATGTATTCCAAAGTGTAATAATAAGTACAACTAATATACTTTATTCAGAAGCCTAAACTTCTCTTCTAGGATGAAGTTTGCCTTCATTTTAAATCTCATGGTGTTTAACACTTCATCTCAGTTGCTCCGTACACCGGCTCTCCGATTACCGATCTGACTGTAGATACTGGTGCTGTTGTCCAAATTATTTTTGGGCATATTTCATAACAAATGTAACAATAGGCAACAGTCTGTTCATTAGCCCAAAGGATATCGAGGGCAGATGGAAGGAGTACTTCAATAAGCTTCTGAATGACGAAAACCCTACAGAATCTGTACCGCCTCATATGCAGACTTTACTGAAAGAGGAAGGAGACCCCCAGTTACAGAGAAGGTCAAGGAGAACAGAGTGTGGTGGTTCAGTCACATGTGCAGGGAAGCAGCCGAATACTGGACAAAGCAGATTTGGGAGAGACAGGAAGAAGGCAAGAGGAGATGCGATGTCCAGTGAAGAGATGGATAGGTAGGAGTGACTGCCAAAGAAGGTGGGACAGTGGCTCTGAATAGAAAGAAATCCCAGTAGTTGACAAACACCATAACCCCATGTAAAAATGGGAAAAATTGGATTTATGATGATCATGATGTATCAGGAAGTAAGCTACAGGTTAAACCCTCAATCACTATATTATATATATATATATATATATATATATATATATATATATATATATATATATATATGTGTGTGTGTGTGTGTGTGTGTGTGTGTGTGTGTGTGTGTATGTGTGTGTGTGTGTGTATATGTCAGAAACCCAGAAAAAATAACTGTCTGCAATCATAACTCCCAACTTTAAATGATTAGCATTATTTAATAATTTACATTGCCACAAAATGGTATGTAGGAACAAGCATTCCAACAAGATTTTATTTCCCTCATGGTGGCTTCTTCCTATAATACTCAACAATATGACATTTTTTTTCCAATTACGTTTTCCTTCTTTTGAGTGCCGTTTCAAAACTAACATTGAACTGCTATGTCATGAATTCTATATTTTCTATGAATAATTACAGAATTCCTTCAGTGTATTTTTCAAAAACGCATCTGTATCCTAAGCTCCTAGGCAGTCTGTTATGACCTCCTTGTTTTACAATGCAACACTTTGGAAATATCTTGCTTCCCTTATAAACCCAACAAAAGTATCCACCATTTCTTGAACTGGATCATAAAATGCTGTGTAAAAGGCAGCAAATAAATCAAATGGTGTCATTTAAAAACTCCAGTAACAGCTGTCTCAGCATCTATTCGTAGAAATCTGGATTAAAACATTGCAGTTTTAATCTGACTGTAGCAAAACCCTTTAAAGAAAATATACAAAAACAAGTATTGTATGAAAAGGAATCTATGAAAAACAAAAGCATTCCACAGCTACTGCATCTACCATATTATATAACAATTTACAGAACATTACCATCTTACAGTAATACAAGGGCATTAGTATAAAATATAATATTGCAGTATGAGTATAAATGTGTTTCTTTCAGTTTCTGTCTGTAGTTGTCCTTTGAACATAGTACAGGGTTTGCTGAATAAACACTTTTATTTTTTTACCTCATTTGATGATAGGGAGAAGCTAGTTAATGGCATGTCTTGTATGTGCACTTAAACTCTGACAACTCCATTATGAAATATATATTTACTCTGTGTGAAGTGATGCATTTAGCATCTAGATATCATATGGCTCAGCAGTGGTTCTGTATTATATATTTCTAAATACAGCAATGCGTAATAACATGAAGTGTTTACTACAAGATGCTTTTTAAAACTCTTATATATTGCCAGTGGTAAGGTTTCTCTCTTCTACAGCATAATGGAATTCTCGGCTATGTAGATAAAATGAAAATAATTTCTTACCAAACTAGAATTTCAGCTGTGTCCTTTTGGGGGGGGGTATTAACATGCAATCTGTGGCAATCATGCATAAGAATTTCAAGCCTGCTACAAACTTAGTCAGTTATTTTTGATTTGTTTGACCTTCATACCCAGAACTGACTGAGAACCAGGTAATGTCAGGCACTGCCTGCACACCAGCTTACATCAGCGGTATTACTTGGATCCACTCCCTGCGGTTGCTACAACATTAAGAGAGCTGCATTAGTGAATTCTGTGACTTTATTAAGGAAATGATGTACAAGTCAAAATGGGCATTTTAGAATCTAGCTGGATATGTTCCAGTTGTAGCATCATGCAGACCTTTTCAATGAAGTTATATAAAGTCAAAAGAAAAAAAAAGATGCACAAAAGTATACTATAAAAAGTGCGGTTCTCTCAAAGAGCTAGCCTCACAATTAGGAAAAGCAAAAACATGCTATCCTTTTTAATGAGTTAGCATATTTGTTTTCGCTCCTTTAACCTCGTATTTGCTATATTGTTTTTGAGCATAATTTTGAACTTTTCAGAATGTAAAATAAAAAAGAAACAGAATATCCACACTGAAATGTTGAAATGACAGTCACAAATGATATATTTTTAACGCTTTTGTTCAATATTGTTTTTCAGCATAATTTTGAACTTTTCAGCATTAACTGTTATTTCCAAATTCCAAGCAAAAAGCTACTACATGTACAAATTCCTTATTTATCACAGAAAAAAAGTTTATTTTATAACGCTTTCCATATTTTAAGCTCTACTGAATGCTTCTGTCAGGCTGACTTTAGCCTTCAGCAGTTTTTTGTGCCCATGCAGACTTGACATAGTAAGTGATAAAATAAATGAGTGTATCTGAATATAAAACCTGGCCCCCTATCAGAAGTTCAAGATTTAATAAAGCAAGTCCCAAAGCTATAAAAATTTAAGTGGAATTTAAAACAAGTAACAGCAAACTATGAAAGCTGCTGTTATACATATACAAATATTTTGAATGGTGCAAGCTTTCCTACATCCTCACCCCCACCCTGCTATGTATATAATAATTCTGGCATTGCTGAAGAGGGTATAAAATACCATAATTCCAGAGCTAGTATACACTTCTCCATATTCACCTAAACATACAGTGAAAACACACAAAATATTTACAGCAACAAGCAAAGTATTCAGCTAATTTACAAAGACAGGAGGTGGTGTGAACATAATTCAGTGGGAAGTTACAGCTGGAAGGCACAGTAGTCCTGAAGTATGACCAATTGAACTCAGTTTCTACTGCAATGGACAAACGATGGCACAACTACTTTCAGCTAAAAATAAAGCCATATTTTTGTCTAACCATTACTGCATCTTTTTTTCCTTACAGAACAGAAGCAGCTTGGACGGAGCAGAAGCAACTTGGTAGTACAAAAAGTATGTAGAACATTCTAAATGTTAAGCCTAGTCAGAGTCTCAGGAATAAAAGCCGAGTTAAATAGTACTGACTTTAGTCAAGTTGTCCACGTATGTAATCTAGTGCAAACTGGACTAACACTTTCCCATTTCATTATGCGCTCAGTTACTCGTTGTCCATGTTCAGTGACACTTATGTAATCTAGTGCAAACTGGACTAACACTTTCCTAGTTCATTATGCGCTCAGTTACTCGTTGTCCACGTTCAGTGACACATATGTAATTTAGTGCAAACTGGACTAACACTTTCCCAGTTCATTATGCTCTCAGTTACTCGTTATTGTGTGACTGCATTTATTCTACTTCAAGCAAGCTTCAGTTTAGGAAAGCAAACACATGCTGTCCTTTTTAATGAGTTAGCATATTTGTTTTCACTCCTTTAATCTGGCACTTACTATATTGCTTTTGGGCATAATTTTGAACTTTTCAGCATTAACTGTCGATCTTTCAGCTGAAAGATTTTTTTAGTTGACTGTGCTTTTCACTGACTCTTACAATTATCACTGACTTTCTTCATTAAGAATTTGAGTAGTTAAGGAACCAGAATATTTTAACTGTTTACAGTTGTAGGATAGTAGAAAAAATTACTGTCTCTTAAAAAATGTATGTTATAGACATAGTTTTCAATAATGTAAACATTCTATATTTTGAACATTTGGTGTTGTTTGTTTAGTTATTTAGTTAACCAGGTAAGCCCGATAGCAGAAGTGCTCCTTTTCAGGCGTGACCCAGGAGCACTGTCTCTTTAAATTAATTGTTAGAGTTTCAGAGCATTGCAGGTGGAAATTGACAGAATCAAACCTATAACAAGAAGCTAAAGTTGGGAAATGGTTAACATCCTTAAGCTACACTGAGATAAGTTGTCTAAAGCAATGTGTGTGGCCACTCTGAAATGTCCCATTGCAAATAACAGTGTAACCATTTTATTTACTTTATAGCAGAGAACTTTTATACAGCTTAACAGAAGTCAGACAAAAAGTTTTAGGAGGTCTGCTTAGCTTGCTGAGTTGTCCACTCCATTTATAACACATTTCATTGGTTCATAGGTACTTACTAAGCTATTGATCTGTGAGGATCTTAAGAAAGCATAGCCTTACATTCCCATGGTAGCTCTTATATTTTGCATAGAAATAACCAGAGATGGATTAAAAAAGATTATAATGGGACATTTATGTTTCCACTACCCATAAGGGACAGGGGTGCTAACTGGTGGTTACCTATCCATTTGTCCAATTTACATTAGGGTAGTGTAAAAGAAGCACTCTGCTTTCTGAGCAGTGGAAGACAATTAATTTTTACTGAATGTCAGATGAAAATCGTAAAGCTAATATGTATGTTATGGCAGTGCTTTTCAATCAGATTCTGTACAGTTAAGAATTTACTTTGCATGATTAATAAAGACTGTGGTAAAAAATAAATAAAAAAGCTCTAAAATGTTGACCCAATGTTGTCCCTGGAATGCAAATTTTAAAAGAATTCTTGTACAGCCTCTCTGCTAATCCACAAGCATGTCAATAAATCTGCTACAGTATTAAATCCGCATCAGTTTGGTCATATATGTAAGGCAAAATACGAGCTTATAGAACAACAGTTTGGTCATACTCAGCAACAAGGCCCTACACACCCCACAGCATCACATCTGTTGCTTGAACTTAGTCCCTGTTTGCTCAATTCATTTATTTTTTTTACATTTATATTTACTCAAGCGTTTCTGAATAGCAGACAAAACAGGTGGGAATAAGAAAAGGCTAGCCACTGCTTCAAGATGGCCAAAAATTCTGAAGTTATTTTATCTCCAGATGATGGTCTACTGTTTTATTACAATTTATTTAATGGTATTAGACAACAATAAAACAAGCCAATTAAAATATAATTCTGAGCAACTTATAATCTATCAAAATATATCATTAAAATAAAGAAGTATGAGACTGGAACATCTTATTTCACAGTTGTTAACTGTGAACCTCCAGTTTAACGAGTCATAATAAAATAACTGATGATAAATGATGAAAAATGTAAATTTTCTGTTTGTTTCCTTTTACTCGATATTGTACCAGGTGTACTTTTCTGTCTTTTAGAATCTATTTGTCATTCATTTTATCTCAGCTAAATTTTACTACTGGTAACTATTGTTTATGTAACTATGTATTATGTTAGGGTAGTTATGATGTTAAGTAGCTATGTTTTGTGGAGCTTTTCTCTCCAGGTCTCCACTGACAAAGGGCTCCATCCCAGTTGGACTAACCCGGTCAACAAATGTCAAATGAATAAATACCACATATTAATTAAACACTAGTAAAATAATAATTTCAAGCCATAATCTGTAGTACACACTGAACCTTTGGGGTGGCTGAAAAAACATTTAACTGATCCTCCTGAAAGAATTGTGAGTGAAACATTTCAAAAAACAGATACTAAGGAACTGGAAGCTACAGAAGGTGGCAGCCAAAAACCACTCAAGCTCATTACCTGACAAGGAAGATTAAAAGGTAAGAACATCTTGTAAGTGAAATAATCATATGGCACCAGTAAGTATAATGGTTCATGGAAGTCAACATTTGTATGTGGCATGCAAGAGCAATAAGAAGATACCCTTTAAATAGGGATGGCATGGAGAATACAAAACGTTTTTCACAGAGAGGGTGTTAGATGCATATAACTGCCTTCATGCAAAGCTGGTGCTTTATCTGTTATGTGGAAATTTCAATAGTATAGAGAAGAATCATAAAATAATGTTTGTAATAGGCTCTATGGTTTATCCATATGCAAGAACATGCAGGTTGAGTGTTTCTGGGCTTCTATTTCTTTAATAGTTAAATCAGACAATTTTAATGCTGATGGTATGCTATATTATACAATATGTCTAACTGTGTCTGAATCTGGTTAGTCATCATCATTTTTATCTGACGTAGCAAAGAAGATAATACTCCTTTTGTTATAAAAAGAGTAAATGCCAGAATAAGACAGTAGTAAAGAAATGGAAAGACTGATTAACTGCCTTCAATAAAAATTAAATGTTAGGAGAAAACCACATTACTGCAGTTCTGTTCATCACTTCTGTCTCCACAGTCATCATCATGGTCACATATGTAGGCACGTGGAATGCATTCTCCATTAGCGCAATGAAACTGACTATTCTGACACTGTTGAGCTGAAAAACAACAAATTTTATTACAAATTAAAACTACATATTAATTAAAAAGATAACTTATTTTTGTTATTTACTGCAATGCTAAACATTTGGAATGATGGTAATACAGTTTACTATCAAAATGTGGAACTTTGCTAATGCAAAACTGGGATGGTTGAATGCGCATTTTCCAATTTCTGTAATGCTGATCAGGAAATGCTCAAATCCTCATTACAGAATGGTTGTGTGCATTCGCTAATATGGGACTGACTTCCTGATAACAGATCACACTACAGTGGGGAATCAGGAAATTTACCCTTTTCCGCACTTTAGTGTGATCTAGGAGTTGTAAAATATTATATGCAGGGGGTGTAGGAGGTGTAGAAGGGCTTGCCCCCTGCAAAAATGTTACCGGTAACACAGAAGTTTGACAATGGAACTTCTGGTGTTCAAATGTCAATTCTGTGATTACCATTTCCAACATTTTGGTAATTCTGTAGTACCAAATTCGGATTATGAATTCGATCAAAAACTGGAAAATGTTTTTGATTTTCCACATTTTAATAGTAAACCAGTAGTACAGATGCATATTACTATAAGTAGTAGGAATTCTCAGTTAAATAAAGCAACTACATGGTGGAACCACACAGAGATGACCAGTGCCAGGATACACTGTTTCATCCTTATTATGTTTAAATATGAACAGAGTAAATGATACCCACATCTCAGAATAATATGATAAGTGCAGCATTTCAGAGGGCACAGCACTGCTACTACATTCTTTCTCAAGACATGTGACTTTTTATATGACGACTTCACCACAATATTGTTGTGCACTTTATATCACATTAATGAAGCTCATATTCAAAAGTTGACTGCTCTTTGTTGCAAAGCTTGAATTTCCTTCTTTTATATTTATTTTATATCACTATGCATTTGCTATGTTCTTAAACTAAACATATTTTTGCTACTGCAAAGCTTTATACATGAAGCAGACAGGTACTGTTGCTTCTTGCTAAATAGCTGAGTGATATGATCCAAAATTAGCATTTTTCAATCAAAACCAGAGACAAGCACAAAGGAGTGTGGAATACATTATGAATGCAAAACCTAATAAACTAACACAACAAACAAACAAGTATAAAAATTCTGAGCTTTAAAAAATGACAGAATATTAAGAATACAAGGAATAATTAGTCACAAATCACTAGAGGAAGTTGCAAAAGATAAGTATTAAACGTTGTTTTTGCTTGTATATGATCAAATACACACCCTCAGAGAAAAATAATCCATTGTGTGTAAACTTATTAGTAAGATTTGTTGAACGAATGAATGAGTGAATTTAGTGCCTTCAGTGATCTTCTCTGTATTGCCATAATGCCATGGATCACATGACCACATATGCCATATAGAATCGTGCGTGTATTTGGCTATTGTGAGCAGAGCAAATGTGAAAGGAGCTGTGCATCCTAACAAATCCACAAAGAATTATTATGGATGTATATAACCCTTTAAATATTACAGTTGTTCATATTTTTGAATCTTACTATTGATAATGTATAATTTAAAGCATTTTTGTGAAATATTTACAATATAAATGCTGTTATGTCTTACATGCATTCTGTTTTACTGTACTGACTACTTTACCGGTGTAGTACCACTCTCTTGGCCTGTGTGTGTACTATATCCTAATAAGCACATACCTTCATACAAAATTAATTGGTGTTAACTACCTACTGATTAAGAGTTCATCCAATCAAGTTTTCACCAGGACTTATTTCTACACCTTCCTGGATGTTACTTCTGACTTAAAGCAGAACCATTTTTCTGTTATCCCCAGATACTGCTGCTTGTGTAGTATGACCGGCAATATAACCAGGACATTCTGCAGCACTTTCTGACTAGAAAGGAAGACTCTCCTTTGGAATACAGTTTGATACAGAATTTATCAGAATGTCAATACTAGATCATTACGCCACTGAACCTATTTCTCATTGTTAAAGCTTACATTTTTGTTAATGTGAGTAGATTTGCCTTTTTGTTTTCTATGGCTTTCACAGGCAGTCTGTAAATATGTGCCAGGACTGGCAAACCTGATCATCTAGGTTGTCATGCAATTACTGACTACCTTTTTGTTTCTGTTGTGTTCTTGTTTCCTTTTTATTTTCTTGTTTGAGGCTGGGTCCTGGGCTGGGGCAAACCAGAAGATCTAAACTAATTGTCATTGTCTCAAGACCCACACCTTCACCACATGACAGTGAAGATAACGATTAAAACACCACAGTTTAATTTTGAGTAGAAACAAAGTAGAGGGTCAGAATAAGTTTTATAACTACAGAAATAGGCCAATAATGCTGTGTTCATCTAGGAGACTGCATATCAAGCTCTGAATGGAAGAGTGATTATATGGAAGAGGACAGCATACAGTAAGTTGAAGGAAGACAGGTTGGAGAAGTAAACCATGACTAATGGAAGTAGTGGGGGGTCACTTAGGATGAGAACAGGAGCTGGAGTAGGAAATATGCAGCTTCAGGAATGGGTGGCAAGAGGCACCTCTCAGCCAATGGCCAAGTATTCTATCCCATCTAATTCAGTCCTGGCAGCAGGGCTCCTGCCAAGGTCATAATCTGCTACAGTGTAAATTCTTTCATCCAAAGAAAAACTACCACCAACTTTCCAGAGCAGCAGAGTCCAACAAAAATAAAAGCAAATAATCCAAGAACACTGATGGACCCAAGGAAGGCAAGGAAGGAGATATAAGAAATCAAACAGAACAGATGGAAGCTAAATGGATTATCAGGCTGAGGGGAGATTTTGGGCAGGGGTTAAATGAGTTTGTACCCATTAAACCCAAACTGAATTTGACCACTTTCCAGATAAGAGTATTTGTCTTTGCATCTGAAATATTATATATGTTTGCTTTCTTGTTAGCTTAATCAGTATTTTTATTTGCTTATAGGAAGTTTTATATAGTTTTTATATATATTTTATGTTGTATTATACCTACATGTTTTATGTTCTGTTTAAATAGCATATATTTTAGCTGTGTTCCTTTAAATTCTGTGGTCATGTGACTTAACTTCTCACGTCTCTGTTTAAAAGCTAGTTTGGTATAATGTGTTTGTTATCTGATGAAGCAGCAGTAACTGCGAAAGTGCTTATGACCTACAATTAATCAAGTTTTTAACCTGGAGAGTCGTGCCTTCCTTGGGTCCATCAGTGCTCTTGGTAAATTAATTCATATTTTTCCACTAACAAAGAACTGCAGAAGGCAGCAATATATAAGGCATTCAGCCTGTAGATATAAAACTTTGTTTCATTCATCTAGACCTCCCTTAGCACAATATTCATTATACGTCAGACTGCATTCAACAAAATAAGTTATCTCTATGAAAAACAATCAAGTTTGTAAGAAAAATATCCTAAAGTAAATTGGCTGTGGCTGACAAGTGTGCATTTGTGGAATAAGGTATTGGGTACAAATTTTTTAAGCACTGTACATATATAAATATAGTGCACCAGTATGAAACCACCCTGGACACTGGTAAATCATAATGTCATACAGTGACACGGGGCTGTGTCCCAGATGAACATATACACATGTAGATACATTTATTTATAAGTTTATTTATTTCTCTTTGTTAACCTGGATGGTCTAAGTGAGCCATGCAGGGTATATTTTCAGTGGAGTCCCAGGGAGAAAAGCTCATGCAAATTAACATTAGAAATATAAAAAAAAAAAAAAATTAGAAAGTAATATTGAATTCAGTGGTACTCAGTATACGAGCAGATGAGTAACATATGAAATACTTCAGCAAAGAAAAGAAGAAAAATGGTAAGAAAGCAATTTTAAAATTACCGTTCCAAAAACAACTTTAGAGCAGCTAAGGTTTATAGTGTATTGATAGGGAGAGAACAAAGCAAGAGCAAAACACAATGGCAATAACTACTCCTCTTGTCAGGAGAGAAATGGGGGTATTGTGTACAGTGGATTAATGAATTAATAAACAAATAATGAGGAGGTGTGCTGAGCCAGGTGAATAAGTGCAAGAGCAGACCTAAGACATACTTAGGTACTCATTTAGATTACTTGTAAATGTGCTGAAGACTCTCATTTGCCTAATAGATAAAGGGATAGAGTTCCATATTTTGGATATGTATGAGGAGTAGAGGGAATTATTTGAGGTATTGTTCAACTTTCTGACTACTAGTAGGTTTTTATCTGAGCAGGGAAGTACTCTTGAAAGAGAATAACTTTGTATTAAGGATTTAAGCGAGGGATATTTCTGGAGAGTACTATATCATATGGGTAAGTTTTAATTGTGTGAGACTAAGGATGTTTGGAATTCAGACTAGCTTAATGTTTTGAGAGCTAAGCAATGGTGGCATGAATTGGGACTCTTGATGGCAAATTTGGTGATTTTATTCTTTATTACCTGAATTGTGTTTATGTTTGTAAGAAATGGAGAAGCAAAGAGTAGATAGTAAGTAGGAAGAATCAATGTTTACACATGATTGTGTGGTGAGAAAGTTATAGAGGCTTTGTATAAAAGGACTACGTTTTAATGAGTTTTCTTTACCATACTTTGAATATGGATATGATGATATGAGGTATTGCCAGCTATGATAGGAGAAGTAGGGCAGTGGATATGTAATATATATGCCAGCATAGCTAGCTGGAGTATTACAAAGAATTAAATGTCATTTGTATATCAAACTGATTTGTACAGGTGCTTGTGTTGAAAATGTATTTGTAAACCTGCTTGTGTTAAAAATGTACCAACAGTGAATCCTGATGGACAAAAAAGAAATATACATATATGACAGACTGTATTATAACTGTTGAAATTAATATATTGTAACAGAGGATAATGGAAGAGAAGAGGTTAACCTTAGTCCAGCTAGCTTTGAAAAATAGTCTGAAATTAAATTACCTGGTTAGACCATAAAGATTGTATCTTACAGATCTGATTGCAGCCAGAGACAAAATGTCTGTGAAAACCAGGACTAGGAATCCTACTGTATTGTCCTTAGGGGAGAACTAATTGCTACCCGGAAAGGGTGGAAAGTTTCTGAAAAGGTTTTATAGCTTCTAGATGCTATAACACATTTTGGTAAAGCTCTATGTGTGTGTATGGTAACACATATGTGAAAGCTTCTGCCTCAGCTTATAGTAAAGAGGGTAGTGTAGGAACTAGAAGTCAGGTGACCAGATGTATATGGTGTCATTCTGTAATCCAGCACTGAAATTATGTTTTAATACTAGATGAGACAGAAGACTCAGGGCAGTCTATCTTTGAAACCTGTCAAAGAAGGACCACTCACCTACATAATTTGCCTCGCTCTAGTAAATGAACTAGGGGACAGTAATTCTTTAGCTCAGTCAGGAAAATATAGTGAGATTAGTTAAGTATTGTTTTTCTGTATCTGTGTGAACCTTTCCATCTGTGTTATTTTTAATATGTCCTGTGATTGAAACGCTAGTGCTTATTGTAAATAGATACTTAGGATTTTCATGTTTTTTTATTATTTATTATTAAACATATTTAAACTTTTCATTGTGGCTGGTCTTTTAGAGAATATTTTAACCATTGAGAACACTTACAGTATATTTATTTGGTGACATTGCAGCCATTCTAAAAGTCTTGCTGCACTGGTCAAACGCTACCATTTGGACTAGTATTAAGTTTGCTTAGTATAATGGGGTACCATTGTAAGAGCCTTAGAGTAGCTGGCTTTGGAGTGTTCTGGTGGCAGTATCTACCTTATAGTCTGGGCAGGTGTGTGTGTGTGTGTGTGTGTGTGTGTGTGTGTGTGTGTGTGTGTGTGTGTGTGTGTGTGTGTGTGTGTTTATGAAAATCAAATCTCAAAGAGTGCAAAGCAGGGACACAGAGCACTGGGTGTTAGAGGACTTGGCTTGGAACACTTTGCTAAGGACTCAACTCTACAGCTGTGTCACTGTTGAGTCTTATGTGGGGCCTGGATAGAGAGAGGGAAACCCAGTCCCAGGATAGGAGTGTGCTTCCTGTGTGCTGTTAAGGGAAATTGTGCTTGGTGCAGACAGCTGCATCTGAAAATACTGTATGTAGCTATTTTTGTTCCAAGTGAATATCCCTTATGGGTATCAGTGGTGAGGATTGAGTCTCCTTGATTACTGGCCCAGAGGAGGGACGTCAGAATGGGTATCAAATTTTAACTGATGATCTACAATAGCTCCTAACAGTTTAGTTTGAGAGACAACTTCTAGTTGAATATTTTTGTTTGAAAGAACTGTAAAGTTTGATTTACAATCTGCTTGAGCCTTAGAGGTGAAGAACATTAGTTTTGGTTTATTAGGATTTAGGAGCACTTGAGAGTGTGAAAATCAATTCACAGGGAACACAAAAGATTAATTATCTGGATTAATTATCTCAATTATCTAAATTTAGGTTTACAGTCTTGTAAAATATATATAGAGAGATATGGTATATCTTTACATTATTCTTTCTACTTTTGAGCTTTTGAGCTAACAATTTGCCTTTCGCTCCAGACTTGCAGTCTTTCTTTTTTTTTTTTTTTTTTAGTCAGGTCCATTCCTAAATGTGCAGTCTAGTTCCTACTCACAGTCCCCATTATGGAAATTGTAAGGCACTAACTTCTGACCATCTTTAAAGGTCCTGCTGCTTATCTTACATCCAAATTATATATGCAGCTTCAAGAGAAACACTGTTGTGAAACATCTATGAAGCCACAAACTAATATGAAACAAAAACTATTCTGCCTCAAATGAGGTATAAGCAGCTATGATGAATCTAACTTGGCCAAAACAGCTGAAGTAGCAGAAAGTAAAATTTATTCATAAACTATAATACTCTAAAATAATGCATGCTGTAATTATTTTAATCTGCTATTAAAGGTTTCTGAACACTTGCCATCCTGATTAAACCTCAAAGGAGTTGCATCCTTCTGTGGTAGTGTATTCTAAGTTTTAGTGGAAATTATTACAGTATCAGAAAATGCAGAATTGTGGCATTGCTAAACTCTTCAGGAAGAAAAGTTAAAATGAAAACAGTAATAGATAAACATGAGCTCCATTTTAAGTATGCATTCTTGGATAAAGGGAAATCATTATAAGCCATGTTACTTACTACAGTTAGCTTCATCTGATCCATCTCTGCAGTTATTTATTTCATCACATCTCTGGCTTTGATTGTAACAGGCTCCATTTGCACACGTGAGTTCAGTGCAGACAGGATATTCTGAAAGACAGAAATTTTGCAAGGGTTGGCATAAACTGGCATACCTTTGACTCATTTTCTGATAAAAAGCATGTCATATTTCCTGCTCACTTCTATGTTATTATTTCAAATAATTGCACAAGTAGAGTTTTAAAGCCAATGAGGTATATTAGAATTACAGAATGTTTTTCATTTACCAGATTATTTTTAGAGGACATGACCTACAGCAATCAAATGTGCTGTTTCATTTCCTTGAGGGAATTGTCTGAGTACCAACAGACAGCACCAACATTTCCTTTTTATTTTTTCTCTCTCTCCCTCTACCATCAGTGATCACCGATTTATATGCGGATGCAATGCTCAGAGAAACCATAGTCTAAATTAAAAAATATTCAATCAACAAAGGATAACCTGAACCAATTTTAATAAGGAGGTGTAACCAATTTAGAGTGCAATTAGAAAAACTTAATACAAATAGAAACTGGTCTATGTAATATCTATTTATACAGCCCTGCCTACATCACATACTTTGTTGTACTCTCGTTTAACTTTTATGATGTAGGAAGGACATTCTAACAATACATCATTTATTTACTTTTATTTCTTAACTGTGATATGCACGTTTTTATCAGTGGTCCAAGTAGAAAAAGTTCATTTCCAAACATAGAAAAATACAGTATTTATACACAACAACTAACTACTGCAGCCACAAGTAGCAAGTGTTATCAGTCTTAAATATAAACATATGTATTTATATACAGTGACATTTATCAGAGTTTTATATATAAACACAGACATTTATCAAATTCTTACATTTAAATGTAGGAACTTACATATATACAATACATTTACAATTGTTTTTGGCAGTTTGAATGATTTTTTTCTGCTAATTTCTGGTTGTTTTCATCATTAAACAGTTATATAACAAGAAGCACTTGGACTGTGAAAGATTGTTGGCACTTTTGTGAAGTAGATTACAGCATAGAAAGGATTTGGGTGTTAACAAGTGGTACATAGGATAACAACAAAAATGTTAACATTCTTATATGGACATAATGTTGAAAAGGTATTAAAGTTAAGTACAACAACAGACCTACAATTAAATATCTCTATGTGTTTATTATCAAATGTTTTCTTTACAATTACTTTATTGTATTATTAGTGTATGTTGTAAAGATTATGTTTTACATGAGCAAAAACTGTACTGTTGGTCTTCTAACTAAAAAATGCTTTTGCACATTCCCCTGATAGATTATGAAACTTAATTGATTCAGTTTTATCCGTGCCACATTTATGTTTGACTTCCACAATATTTCTTATGGTTGTAGTAGGTAATGGATCATTAGCAGTAAACCAGGCTTCCAACTGTGGAGTTCCAGTGTAGCACTCTTACTATGGACATCTACCTATGTAACTGAATAAACTACTACTTGAAACTTCAACAAGGCACCTTTATTGCTCCCACAGGGAAGGCATCAGAGAGTCTCCTAGATCTGCTAGCTAAAGTGATTTTATTTGGACTAATCCTTTGTACCCTGTTTCTTGTTAGTCCAGTCACTCTCTGGGTCACAGGTGTTATACCAGACCTCACTCAAGCTTTCTGGATTCCGTATGTTCATAATTAAGAATAAGGATTTCAAGGACTTTCATCCCCTGATTTATTACCTCTAGCCTTCTATGCACCAACTCCTTATTACATCTTTAATCACTTTCTTTCTTTCCTAAGGCTCTGTCTCTCCAGCATTCAAGCATGCCATTATAATCCCACTGTCTAAAGCCACTTTACTTAACAGGCTGAAGGATTACAAACATATTTCTAACCTGCACCCTATTACCAAAATATTTGAAAATCGTCTGTACAAACAACTTTTTTACCACATTAACAGCTTTGGCCTATTTGATGCACAACATAGCTTTCTCAATACCTTCAGTACTTTTACAGCCCTGGTAATGGCCACTGATTCCATTTACTACAACCTTAATGAAGGCCTCATAACAGCAGGATTCTTTGAAATCATGACTAGGGTCTCAGAAACAGTCAATCATAGCCTTCTTCTCAATAAACTAAAATACTCAATGTCACTGATAACACTACTTACTGAATTTGTAACTATTTAAAAGACAGACCCTTCCAAGTTTATAGCAATAACTCCCCCTCTGCTACCAGCACTCTTAACACAGATGTACCACAAGGGTCTGGGCCAGGCCTCTACTGTTTTCCCTCTTTGTCAATAATCTCTACCTAAACTCTCAAAACTAACATTATTTATACAGATGATCCAGTGCAAGCCACTCTGACCTGCAGACCTATTTACTGGACAATTTATCTGAATTATGGACCTGACACAACATTAACAAACTACCAATTAACCTTCTCCACAGCCAAGAAATTACCCACTATCCTGCCTATCCTCTTAAAAGACCTTAAGGCGGTATGATCACTGAAAAGTAGTACCCAGACCTTATACTTGACCTAAATCTCTCATTACCACACATACAGAGGTTGTTTTAAGTTTTTTTTATTTTTAAATTTTTATTACATTTATTGTTTGTATTCTTTTAATACGATTGCTTAATTGGTTGATTTGCTAGTTGAATTTCTGTATAAATTGCTGTGTGTGTGACTGCATTTTTATATTGACATCTGAAGAAGCTGCAAGAGCTGTGAAAGTGCTTATGTTATTTTAAAATAAATGATTGTTCATTTTATGCTGAGAGTCTGGTGTCTTCTCATCATTCTACTTTTTGTACTGGTTAAAAAAAGTAATTTGGCACTTAATGCCAAAAAAAAAAAAAAACTGTTCTTTATCCCCAGCTCAGTTCAACACACCAAAGCTAACATCTCACTACTCTCATTAAATGGCACAAGAATCTATGACATTTTGTAAGCCAAGGACTAATGATTGATATTCAACTAAAATTTCATATATAATCAGGAAGAAATAAAAAAAACAACAAAAATAGGGTATAGTGCATAGAGCTTAAAATGTTTTTTTTTTTTTTTTTACTATCAACACCAAAAAAAAAACTACAAGTCATCCTTTCTAATCCTGTCTCTCTTCTATGCCGCATCCATTCTTAACAACCTAGAAAGTGTGCAACTCTCCAAAGTAAAACATATATATATATAGCAAACTAGGCAAATTTTCTACCAACTCTTCTTCCAGAACTCAGCCATGTTTCAATTAAACAATTTCAGGGGCTTGAGTTCCCCAGCTTTCTCAAACTAATACACTTAAAGGAAGCTCACAAAACTCTTAACTATTCCAACAAATGCCCAGCCCTCAAGTCTGTCATGACGTGGCACTCTCCAGATAGATCACTTAGATCCTCAGATAAATCCCTAGCCTCTATCTCCTCAGCTACCAGCTCTCGTGAAAATGCCCTCTACCCCTGCTGCAGTGCCAAATTCTGTAATTCCCTTCTGCTACCAGTCTATGAGTCAACCAACCCTCATTCACTGAAAACTCAACTGAAGTAACATCTCACTAAAAACTGGATCTGCAACTGCTCATATCATTCTCCCATGAGCTCTTTCAACTCCATATTAGCATCAAATCACCATTCTAATGCCTACTCATTATCTTACTTCTGCATAAACAATTCTTCCCCAAGCCTCCAGACTAAACACCTCAGAAACATGCTCCACTCATCTTACTCCCTTTAACCTTTTCCTCAACCCTGTATTCCTCACAACACCCATCACTCTTATGATTCACCCCCGTAACAATAACACATCATCAATTAACCTCTTAGTCTCCAGTCTTCTCACAACTATTTCTTCTCTCACTCTAATTATTCCCAAAATGACTTATTTAGCTCCTCTTAAATTATTTTCCACTCTCTGTAGATCCACACCCATGCATTTTGTCTTAATCAATATTGTTTTATTTCTTTTAACTCTTTTTGTTATGCAATAATTCATTAAAGTATATTTCATGTTGTTATATACATTACCAGCAAAGCTATGTTATTTATCTATTTAAATAATGATGTTCACTAAATTTGCTGTAAATTGTTAGACCTTTTCTCCCCAGGCATCTGCTGCAAAAGGGTCAATACTGGCCCAGTTGGACAGTCCTTGTAAACAAATGTAAAAATGGATATATAGTCAGACAGATAAATACATAAATTAATAAAAGTTGAATGCTGTCACATATGCCATAACCACATCCAGCAAAGTGCTATTCTTTATGCTGCCTAAAATAGATGCAGAAATCAAAAGATTATAAAGCCATGTTAAAACAGAAAGTGTAACTGAATTGACCGAGTGAAGTGCATCAATGCTCTTGGTAAAAGAAAAATAGTGGTGTATGAATATCTATTGATTTAAAAAAAAACTTGATGAAAAAATTATGTGGGAAATGGATGTTCTATCCATATTAGAAGACACAGCACCTAAACTAGTTAGTGGCAAAGTGTTTTCCATGTTAGATGCTTCCACAGGGTTTTGGAAAATACCCCTAGAAGAACATAGCCAAAAATGGACAAACTTCATTGCATTGAGTGCCTTTTGTCAGAACTTCAGTACCCCAAATCTTTCAACATAAAATGACTGACTTCTGACTCACTAAAAGGGCATGGTGGTGTTTTTATGGATAACATCTTGCTACTTGGTATAAATAAAGAGACACCTGATTCAGTCTTAGAGGCAGTGCACTAAACTATTAGATTCCAGATTAAAACTAAAACAAGATAAATGCTACTTCACAATGCTAGATCTCCGATAATTTGGTCACAGCATAAGTACTTTTGGAGTCATAACAAAAGTAAGCAAAGTCAGATCAATAACTGAACTAGAGAGTCCACCCTGCATGACTGAGTTAAGACAAGCCCTAGGCATGATTAACCCCTTAGATGAGTTTGTGCCAGATGTATCAAGTGTGCTACATCCACTGACTGACCTGTTAAAGAAAATCATACCATGATCATAAGGAAATGCTCAAGTTCAAACTTTTAGAAGAGTGAAAGAAATGCTAACACAACTATAATATCATAAACTGAAAACTGTGACTACTGATGCTTGTTACTATATGATCTAGGTGCAGCTAACTCCAAATAGATGGACAAGTGCTATGTCCTGTTATCTATAGCTCCAGAATGCCAAATAATGCTGAAAAGAGATGTTCTCAGATCAAGAAAAAGTGCCTTATAAGTGTATGGGTATGTGGGAGATTCTCCAGATACCTGTTAGGGCTAGACAGTTTCCAGCTTTATTGACCACAAGCCACTATTTTCCCGATTAATTCCTTTAGTCTATACAAAGTATCACCTAGGTGTCAAAGATAACTCATGAGACTGAGAAGATTCAATACCAGAACAATTTACATGCCTGGTAAACAATTATTTGTGGAAGATACATCACTCAGAACAGACTATTATCAGATAACCAAATAAGATACTGCCGCTTATGTGCAGTGCATGATGGCAACCAAATCTGTGACTGCCAGGAGACTAGAAAAGTTAAAACAAGCTACTAAAAATAGTCACGAGTTACAAATTGTTATACAATGTGTTCAACACAGATGCCCAAATTGTTGGGCATACTCAAAACATCTCAAATATTAACTACTATACAGTCAGAGCACAATGACTTATTGCTATTTTTATTATTTATTTATTTTCTATTTATTTACACTTTGTTGATGGGTTAGTCCAACTGTCTCTTTTCAGGCAAGACCCGAGCTGATATTTGTACTGACCAGGGGAAATTTGGTCAGAATATTGTGGAATATCCCCTACTCACTGGTTGCTGCAGAACTCTCCCATTCTCAGCACAGTGGCAGCTGAGAGGAGAAGCATGAGTCACAGTACGGTATCCCCTACTCACTGGTTGTTGCATAACTCTCCCATTCTCAGCACAGTGGCAGCTGAGAGGAGAAGCATGAGTCACAGTAAGGGAGAGGTACATGATATATGTGAGGAGAAAAAGAGTGTTACTATCAGTGATTTAATGAATTCAGAGACTGTTTTTTTAGCAGAATCTTATTGCTGAGAGTGAATCAGAGAGGATTATTACACAGGAAGAAGCAGTAAAAATTACAACCCTTCAACTGGGAGGGTTGTATGATGGAATATGGACAGGACACTTTATGGGGAGATATAATGGAGAGACCTCGGAAAAAATGAAGATTTAAATGGTAATAGTCCTGATGTTATGGGGAAGAGAACAGGAAAAGGAACATGGACAGGACCACTTTGTGGAGAGGTATAAGGGAGAGACTTCAGAAAAATTATGGTTTAAATGGTAATAATAGTTCTGATGTTTATGGGGAAGAGAATAGGAAAAGAAAAGGTTGCATGTAATTGTGGCAGGGAAAGCAGCAGAGATTGAAGTCAGGATAAAAGTTAATGAGCATAAAAAAAGGCATACGGTAAGAATACAATTAAAAGTAAAACAGGCATTGGACAGATATGACATTTGAGGTCATGTAATTCTGCCTTTATGTATAAAGGCAACAGATCTAAGAACATTATTTTATTAGGAAAGGAAATGTTTTGTGGCATTATTTTTAAAATGGGGAAGGGATGAAAAGATTTTTAAAAGGATGTGAAAGCAAAGAAAAATAATATATATGGAACAATTAAATGCATAAGGCACAAAATAGAGAAGTAAGGAAAAAAGTGACAGATATTTGCAGACCGGAGGATGGGAGTGTGTTGTCATTTTAAAAATGGAAAAGGGTATTACACAATAACATTCTAGGGTTGTTATTTTTGAAAGCATGAGAGGGATTCTTAGATATTGGGGCCAACCAAAAAGTTTTTTTGTGTGTGTGGAGTAAAAGGACATTTAATTAATCAATGTAATAAAAGAAAATATATGCAACGTGGAGAAAAAAAGCCACTTAGCAAAAGATTTTGGCTTCAAGTCGTTTTTACTTTTCTTCGTATTGGTTTGTTGAGTATTACAAATGTTATAAAAGGGTCATTTGTGGATAAACTCTAGGGAAAAAGAAAAAATGGCATGATTAAAGATATTAATAATGAAGTGCAAAATTTAGTGTAAATGAAAATGTAACACAAAGCAGCTGTGTTGAAGACACAGGAGAGTAGAATTGTATAAGAGAATATGAAACACAAAAAGATAATGAGGAATGGGTATTATCAGTTACAATGTTAAAAACAGATATGAAAAACTGGAAGTATAGACAATGAGTAAGAACAGAATTTAAGATGACAGTAGGTGAAAGAAAAATTCCATTAGAAAAAGAGTGACAGAAAAGAAAGTTGAAATAAAAATGTTTAAAAATGAAATAAAGAAAGGAACTGACTAATATAAATAAAATGTGAATATCATAGTGAGTGATATGAGAAGAATTATGATTTATGAATGGTGTAACTATTTAAAAATCTGACATAATACATTTAGTGGATACAAACTGTCTTATTGCAGAAAGAGAGTAGTTTGAAAGATTACGGAAAAAGAAAATAATAAGAAAGAAAGATGTGCTGGAATAGCAGTGTTACATAATCAAAAACATATAATAGTAATATATGATATAATAGTGAAACCTGGTCACATATCTGTACTGAATATTAGAAAAAGAAAAAAGGTTATTAGAATTACTGTGGGTCATATAGATACCAAGGAAAGAGACAATTTATTAAACAAATATTACATGTAATAGTCAATACGAGTATGATTATGATTGGGGGTTTTAACTGTAACATTAACAAGGAAATGGTTAAGATGTCCAGAGACATCAAAAATTTAAAGAACTTATAAAGGTAGTAGAAATGAAAATAGAAAAAATACAAAATTTACATAGAGATTAACTGATGAAAGGATGAAAACAGATTACATAACATTTTCATGAGTCAGAAAAAGGCAAAGGAGGAAAATAAGAGCATATTTAACCTAACACAAAGCTATATGACCAGAAATGGGAATCGCTAAAAGTACTGTTAAATAAGATAAGGGTTTAAGAAAGTTAAATGGTAAACATATTATAGCAGATTATGATAGAGAAGTGAAAATATTGTAGATGGAACATATGACTACAAGATTTATGTATAAAAATTGGTTAAAGTAGTAGATAGAATACTAAAAGTAAGTAGATAAAATATATTTATTTATTTTATATTTATTTATCCTTTGTTGACCAGGTTAGTCCCACTAGGCTATTAACTTCTTTTCAGGGGGGACCCAAGGTAGTATTTATACTACTAGAGGAAATTTGTCCAAAGCACTTGGGACCTTCTCCTACTCTTGGTAGTCGGGGAAGGCTTTGTGTGTTACACATCCTGACTTCCTGTTTCCTGTCCAGGTGCAGAAGTAGCCAGTAGAAACAGGGAGAAAACATGGCTGATTCAGCTTTTGATGAAAATGGAGTGAAAGTTACTGAAAATGTAGTCAAAATGGTAGAATCGCTACCAGAAGTTTGTTCTGATGATGGTGCAGAAAAAACAGTGACATTGGAGGAAGGAGATATTAGCTGTAACTGAGATGGATTCAGAGGAAAACTTTCAGAGGAGATTGTTTGAAGGAGAGACAGTTACCTCGTAAAAATGCATAATTACAACCCTCCAGTCTGCGGAGTTGAGGGATGATTATTTGGAAGAAATGGTAAACCAAAGTGAGCCAGCAATTTCATGGAAAAAAAAAATAGAAGAAGAGACTATGCCAGAAAAAGTTCCAGAGACAAAAATGTATACACAAACTGTTGGAGAAGGAGCAAAGAAGACAGAAGAAATAAAAAGAAACAAAAAAGAAGCATACAACACACGTGAGCATTAAAAAATAAGAAAGTTTTGACAGGTATGAGGTTTAGTACTCTGTCATAGTATATCTGGATGTCAAAGCTAAAGAGGTAAGAGCATTTATTCTAATTAATAAAGAGACTTTTTACAACTTGATATTTGAGACTGGGCAGGCCATGGAAAATGTATTGGGTGCATATGAACAAAAGAAAAAAATATTTATCCATGGTCAGAATATGTGGTGCAAGCTTTTTACAGACACACAAAAAAAGAATAATGATCCAGTTTAGAATTGAAGTTAAAGCAAAATAACTGAAAGAACATTTGTTAACTATATGTAAAGAAGTAATGGACTCTACAAAGATATATAATGAACGAGGACTATGTACTGGGGGATGGGAATGTGGACTAATACTGAAAATGATAATGTTATGCATGTACCTAGTATTATTAACATTCATGGTAATAGGGGGTTTGAGAAATACAGGGGTCAACCAAAGACTTGTGATTTATGTGGAAAAATTATGATTTAATCAGTAAATGTGATAAAAAAATCTTATGTATGTGGTAAAACAAGGCATGATGCAAAAAATGTGATTTAATGTGCAAACATGTGGCAATACTGGTCATTCATGGCTAGAATGTGAAATGCATGTGCAAGAAAATGAAAAGTTATACAGAAGACAGAGATAGAAAAATGTGTTACACAATAAATTATACAAAAAGATGTGACTGATAAACAGCTTATACATGAAGTTAAAGAAAGTAGCAAGGAAAAAGAAACAGAGGAGAGAAGTGAGGAAGAAGCTGATTGATGCACAGTAAGAAATAAAAAGAATTCAATAGGGAAAAGAGTTAAAAAAGGAAAAGAAAATTCAAAAAATATAATGCTTAGAGAAAATAAGAAAGGAAAGGGGTAAACATTTTATTACACTAACTGTTCCTAAAAGCTGAAAATAGCTTTAAATGTGAACAGTATGAAAAATCTTAAGAGGAGAATAGGTATATTACAATGGTGTGCTGCAGTAAGTGCACATATTATTGTTTTAGAATATATCAAATTATTAACAGGGGAGGAAAGAACACAAACTGAAAAACTTTGGAATAGTGCAGTACTTTGGAACATGTGGAAAGAAACGTGCTTGGGCATATGTATATTATATCAAGAAAGCATTAAAATATTAAATGTAACCATAGTGGAACTAGGATGAATCATGGTAATAGACTTGAGATGGAAAAACATGTGTATAGAATTATAGCTTTATATGCATATTAACAAAAAGACAGAGAGAAAGGATGTTTACAAATATACTTGAATATGTTTGTGTAAATATGAATATTATGCTGGGGGTGATTTTGATTGTAATTTAAGAAAAAAATAAGAGCAATTGTGATGTTAAAATGGTTGAAGAAATTCTGAGAAGTAGATTGTTAAGTATATGGGAGAATAACCACTGGACCTACAAAAAGAGTTAAATTAGGACAGAAATTAATATGTTTTAATATCTGATAGTTTAAAAGTTTTGAAAAAAGGAATTAATTATGATGGATTTTCAGATCATGTTGCTATATGGGATAAAGTACAGGAAAATGAAGATTATATAAAATAGAAAAAAGGAATAAAGAGAATTAATGAAAAGAAATTAGATTTAGAAGAGAAAAAACTTATGGAATTATGGAAAAATTATAAGAATTTGAGAGAGTTTTATGAGAATTGGATGCTTTGGTGGCTTAATTTTAGAGAGAAATATAAAAAATGTTTTTAGAATGTATAAGGAAGAAAATAAGAAAAGAAAAAGAGAGATATAAGATATTAACTCAAAAAACTTTTAGATACATATTAGAGAAGAAAAATTACTTTTATGAAAAGAGAGAAATATATAAAATGAATCTAATTAAAATCTACAACTTGTTATATAAACAAAAATATTGCTTACAAGGAAAGAAAGAAGTGATAGCACCATATTTGAGTAAAATGATAAAAGAAGGAAAAATAAGAGAATTAAAAAATAAGGAAAGAAAGCAAACAAGACAGCAAGAAGGAATATACAAAATAATTAAAGAATATGTATTGGAATTATTTGTTAAAAGAGAAGAAAACATAGAACAAATGTATAAAGGTGAAAAATTAAATAATGAAGATAATGAGTATTTAGAACAAAAAATAACTATGAAAGAATTGAATGAAATGCTAAAAGATATTAACAGGAATTCTGCGACAGCATTGGATGGAATTGAATATGGTATGTATAAAAAATGATAGAGTGATAAAAATTATTTTTATAGAAGTTATGAATGAATGGTTAGAAACTGGAATTAAAGTGAAAGAGATATGTACAGGAGTTATAAAATGTATATTTAAAAAAGGAAATAAAGAGATAAAAACTAGAGACCTATAACACTGAATAATACAAATTATAAAATGTTTATGAGAATAATAACAAAAATGAATGGAATACATGACCAAAATGTATTTGGAAGAAAAGAAAAAGAAAGTCAAGAATTATTATGGATAATAAAATAAATAATTGATGATATCATAAATAAAAATGTAGAAGTAAAGTTTATGATACGGGCTATAAGTAAGGCCTATGATAATATTCAATATACATAATTATGGAGAATTTTGCAGGCATATAATGTAAGCAAAAAAATTACAAATAATAAAATATGTTCATTAAAGGAACTATGTGAAACTAAATGTAAATGGCTGGATTGGGGAAGAAATAAAAATAGAATGTGGAATAAAGCAGGGCTGCACAGCTAGTAATGTAATGTTCTCATTAGTTATGAATGTAATAGTGAAGGAATTCATAAAATGTCAAGTAGCAGTGGATACAAAATGATGAAGGAAGTACAACTGCCAATAATGTATAATTATGCAGAAAATATTGTATTAATTGTTAAAAATAAAGCATAGATAGAAAAAGTAAATGAAAAATTAAGTATAAATTAAAAAAAATGGTTCAAGTATGAATAAAGAGAAAAGTAAAGGATTTGGTTTGAAGGTATGATAGGAGGTATTGAGTTCAATGAAAAATATATAGCTATATTGGGAATAATATTTGGAAGGAATGAATACAGACAACAATAATGGGATAATGTACTCAAAGAAGAGCATACTTGTTGAACACCATGATAATAGGAAAAATGCTTATGTTGCTAACATCTATATGATTCCTATTAAGTATGAAAAGGAACTAATGATAATTATATGTTATATGGACTCTAGACTGAATCCAGTCAAAAGAGGGATTCTATTTATGAAAGACCACCAAGGAGGATTGGGTTTAATAAGCCCAATAGTACATGCAGCATCTTTAATTTTATATAATGTATTAAAAGGAATTATGAAGGAAAATAAAAAAAACTTGATAGAAATGATACTATATTATAAATATAAAGAACTGCGGGAAGGAATGGAAGTTTAAAAAAGAAGTAAAAACATTATGAATGAAGAAATGAAAAAGTACCAAAACAAAATTGTGTTATGGAAAATAAAAAAGAATATATGTGAGAAAAATAGAAATGAATGGTACTTGAGTATTATGAAAGCATTTTGTTGCATTGCTCCACAAAATGATTTAGCAATAGATAAGAAAAAAAGCCATAATGAGGAGATACAATAAGTATAAAAGGATTAAAGAATTTAATGATTTTTTATGGAAATTGTCTATTAGAAAATTAAAATTATGGAAATTGTCTATTAGAAAATTGCCGGTAAAGGCAAATATGCCATACAAAAAAAAAGCAAGATAGAATATGTAATAAATGTGGAGAGTTTGAGATTACTGAGCATGTGTTTTTGAAATGTGAAAGAGTTAATAATTTGCGGAAAGAAATATGTAAACATAATAGGGTGAAAAGTTTGTTAACATTTGGGCAAATAAAGATGGACATAGAATTTGGTTATTAAGGTGCACAAAAACAGGAAGAAGTGAAGATTTTATGTTTAATGGACTATATGGAACAAGAGACTAAATGAAATTTAATACAATGGAAAATGAACTTTGACAAAGATTTTGGAGAAAATAAGGTTTTGGTTGTGGATAAAAGAGTGGGGGATGCTTAAATTGAACTTTATAATATATGGAGACTTGTAAATAGATATAAATAATGTAAATATGTAAATACTATGTAATATATATCAACTAAAAAACCCTACTCTGCGGTGTAGGGTGACACCCTGGTTTGGTTTGTTTCTGTTTTCCTTAGTCTTGTGTAGGGTGACATGTTAGTGTGTGGCATGTCTTACTTCCTGATTCTGTTCCAAGTGGTAAGTAACCCAGAGAAATAGCAGGAATGTCAAGTGTGAGTCAAGCAGAAGAAGCAATGGAGAATGAAAAGATGAGTATGGAAATTATGACATAAGCAGCTAAAAGTCATACAAATGTAATGAAGGTGGAGGAATCATCTGTACCAAAGGAGAATGAGGTTAAGGAGCAAAGGAGCATATCAGACATTGCAGCAGAAACTGGAATGGATTTGGAAGCCCTGTTTAAAAAAAACTGTTCAAGAGGGAGATGGAGAGTCAAAAGGAGTATAATATTATAACTCAATAATCCGGAGGGTCGCAGGATGATTATTTAAAAGAACTTATAAATCAAAGTGAGCATGAAAGTGAAAATGCAGCATCTTGGAGTGAGATAATAGAGAAAATACAACAAGAAGATAGTGCCAGGAAAGCAGCAGAAAAGACATCATATCCCCAAACAGTGAAGGAGGAAGAAAGAAGGATCAAGGAGGGGGAGGAGACAAAGAAGAAGTTAACAGTGTGATTAAGTAGTAAAAAGGAAAAAGTTTAGACAGGTATGAAGACCGGGACTCAGTGATTACACCACTGGGTTACAGCAAAAGAGGTAAGAGCCTTCATTCTTATTAATAAACAGACTTTTTGATATAATATTTGAGACTGGACACACCATAGAAAACTTTATAGAAAAATATGAATAAAAAAAGAACGATAATCCATGGTCAGAGTACATAGTGCAATTGTTATATAAATAAACAAAAAAGAGAGTTATGGTGCAATTCAGAACTAAAATTGAGGCAAAAGACTTAAAGGAACATTTATTCCACTTATGTAAAGATGTTATGGACACAATAAAACTTTATGATGAAAGTGATTTCTGGACTGGGGAATGGGAATGTGGGGTTATACTAAAAATGGAAAAAGATAATCTGAAACATATTTCTAGTGTTATTAATATAAATGGCAACGGGGGGTTGTGAAATATACAGAACAACCTAATAAATGTTTTTTTTTCTGTGAAAAAGATGATCATTTCATTAGTGAATATGACACATGAAAATCTTTTATATGTGATAAAAGAGGACATGAAGCAAAACATGTTTTGAAATGTGAGAAATGTGGTAACACTGGGCATACATGCTTAGATTGTGAAGAAAATGTGCAAAATACAGAAAAAAAAAGACATACAAAAAGTAGATCAGGATAAAAAGAAGTGAACAAGAAGGGTAGATTGAGATACAAGATACAGAAATAAATCAAAAAAAAGGGGGAAAGAAATGGAACAAGTATCATTTGACAAAAGCAAAAAAGAATATGGGAAATGGCAGATAGTTAAACCACTACAGGGGAAAGATAGGAAAAGAAAATTCGAAAGTATAATTACAAAAGAAAGCAAAAGAGATAAAGGATGAGGAACATATTTTACTAATTTCTATTAAAAGACGAAGATTTTAGCTTTAATTATTAATATCATGAAAAATGTTAAGAGAAGAATAGGAATTTTGGAATGGTGTGTCTTAATAAATGCTCATATTGTATTAGAGGATACTAGCATAACAGAGAAAGAAAGGAAACAAACAGAAAAGCTATGGGATGGACCTATCATTTGGAATATGGGCATAGACACTTGTTCAGGGATATGTATACTGTGTCAAAAAGGTATCAAAATATTAGATGTTACTATAGCTGAGTTAGGATGAATTACAGTACTAGATGTAAGATGGAACTCAAATGTATATAGAACTATTGCTATATATGCATATGTTACAAAAAAGAAAGAGAGATAATGTTTAAAAAGATCTTTAACTATGTTTGTATTAATATGGATATAATGCTAGTGGAAGACTTTAAATGTAATTTAAGAACAAGTAAGAAAAATAGTACTGCTGTTAAAATAGTAACTGAAATAATTAAATGTGGCAAATTATGTATATAGGACAATATACATTGGACCTACAGAAGAAGTGAGATTAAGACTGAAATTATTTTTTAATATCAGATAGTTTAAAAATATTACAGAAAGGAATAAAAAAGACAGGATTTTTAGATCATACAGTGATATGGATAAAAGTACACAAGAAAGAAGACTATATAAAAATAGGTAAAGAAATTAAAAGGCTGAATGAAAGAATTAAAGCAAGAGAATAGGAGAAAAATAACTAAGTTAAGGAAAAAACATATAGACATGAGAATGTTTTATGAAAATTGAACAAGTTGGTGAATATGACAAGCAAAAATATAAAAAAAAAATTTCTTAGAATGTATGGAGAATGAGAGAGGAAAAGAAAAATATAAAACATTAAGGCAAGATATGTTTCGAGAATTGATAAAGAAGAGCTTTTTATGAAAAAGACAAAGAAATATATGAAATTAATCAAGTAAGGATTAAGTAATATGGGATTTAAAGGATAAAAAAGGAAATAAAGTAACAACACACAAAGGGATGTGTATTAATTAAAACAACAAAAAGTAACATTTGTAGAAGTATTGAATGAATTACTACTAAATAACAAAGACTTTAAAATATTTATGAAACTAATAACTAACAGATTAACAAATAACATGGATAAGTTGCTTCATCAAACAACATCTGGTAGAAAGGGAATAGGAAGTCAAGATGTATTATGGCTAATAAGTAGATGCAAAGATCATGATAGGAGATCTAAGTAAGGCATTAGATAAAATACAAAATAATACAGGTAATTAAATTGGCATATGAAAGGAATAACATTAAAATAAATGTGAATGGATGGATAGCTGAAAAAATAGAAACAGAATGTGGAATAAGACAAGGATGTATAATGTATACATATGCAGGTGATCATATAAATCACTAGAAATAATGAATGGATGAAAGAAAGAAGTGAAAAATTAAATAAATCATTAAAGAAGATTGGTCTATTTGGAGTATATGACTATAAGAATAAGCAATGAGAAAATGTGTTTCAAGAGATAAAGGATATATGTACTTTTGGGAAAACATTTAGATTATCATACAGGAAGAAAGTGCATTTGATAAATTCTGTCCTATTAGGTAAAAAAATATATATAACACTTATACATATAACAAGCAACACAAATGAAAAAGAATTAATGATTCTTCTATTTTTCCTTTTATGGGGATCAAACCAGTCAAGAGTCAGAGGAATATATAATATAATATAAAATTATATTATGTTAACTAAAAGTGAATAAGACTGAAAAGAACAGAAAAGAATGGTATTTAAATATTATGAAAACATACTATTTGTCTGACCCTTGGAAACATTTAGATGTAAAGAAAAAGAAAGCAATAACAATGAGATATAAATGGTTTAAGAGTATATATGAATTTAAGGATATTCTATGGAGATTGTCTGTACATAATTTGCCTGTTAAAGCAAATACGCCTTATAAAAGAAAACAAGAATGAGTATGTATTAATTGTGAACATGAAACAACAGGACATGTGTTTTTTGAGTTGTAAGAGGGTGGATAAACTATGGGAAAAGTTATGCATAAACAAAATATTGGAGGGTTTTATGAAAGCTGAACATTTAATATGGACATGATTGGGTATGGTTATTATGGTAAAAAAACAAGACAATGTGAAGAAAATTGAGAGACTAATATTTTTTGTTTTATGGACATTAAGGACTGAAAGATTAAATGACACTAAGGTCAATGGAAAATGGATATAAACAGAAATGTTGAAGAAGATACATTTTTGATTGTGGACAAAAGGGTGGGGGAAGTGCTTGTTAATATAACTTTTAAGTGATATTGTTAAAAGTGTAAACAATTGTAAGCAATGTAAATATGTATATAATAAGTACTGTATATACATAGCTGATGTCAAGCAATAAAACAATACTCTTTTTGCATAGGGAGACACTTTATATGTTGGCACTTCCTGTCTTCTGGTATGGGTGTGAATGCAGCTTGGAGAAGCAGGGAGGAAATGGAAGATGAGGAAAGTGGAGAAATGTATAGCAATATAAGAGGTGAAGCCTCAAAAAATAAGGATGTTATGGCAGTGATGGTGTGAGAAGTAAGGTTAGAGAAGAGGCAGGCAGAGGAGCTTGTGGATGAAGGTGCTGAGAAAGTGGTCAAGCTTTCTCAAAAGGAGATATAGCGGTAATGGATTTGGAAGAAAACTTTCAAGAGAATCTCTTCAGAGACTAGGTATCAGCACAAGAATGTGTTGTTACAACCCTCCCGTCGGGAGGGTTGCAGGATGATGTACTAATGGACTTAGTCAATGAAAATGAGCCAGGAAGTGGTAAAGATGTTTCCTGGGGAGACCTAATGGAGAAGATACAAGAGAAGGAAGAGATGGTCATGAAAGGTAAATTGTATGCAGAGATGGTGAAGTCAGGAGCTGAGAAGAAGATGAAAGAAGCAACAGTTGTAAAAAAAAGAGACTTGACTGTACGTAGCGAAAAAAAGGAAGACAATAAACTGGACACATATAAGGTATTGAATGAAGTAATTTCACCACTGGGAATTACAGCAAGGAAGTGATATCCTTTATACATATTAAAAAGAAATATGTTGTGACATTATATTTGAGACTGGTTCTTTGAAGAATATTAGAAGAAAACGTGCCATGGAATTTGTACACATTTAAAACATCTTATAGAGAGATGAAGAAAAAATTAATATACAATTTAGGACTGAAACAGACGAATAGACTTTAAAAGGACATTTGTTGAAGTTATATAAAAATGTATTAGATATGTAAAAAGTGTATGATAATAGAGACCTATGGAGTGGAGCATGGAATTGTAATGTGATTTTAAAAATTGAGAACTGTTGAAGGAAATAGAGGCATGGTAAAATATTTGGGTCAGACTAAAACATGGCTTTGCATGGTAAAATGATCATATAATCAGCAATTGTGATAAAAAAAAGTTTTTCATTTGGAAAAATAGGACATGATGCAAGGGATTATGTGAGATGTTACAAATGTAGTAAAAAGGTTATTTGAGGGGAATGTGACAAAAAGGGAAAAAGATGGAGGCTAATGTAAAAATATTAGAGAAAGATCAAAACAGTGAAGCTGGGCAAAAATACATAGAAATAGTAGAAACACAAATATAAACTATGGATAAAGAACAAGCTGGACAAAAAGTTAGTATGCAAAAATAATTTAATGTGAGAAAAACAGAAGAGGAATCAGGTTTGACTGATAGTGATGACTTCAAATGGACTACAGTAAAGCAAAAATTAAATTCAATTGGCAAAAGAGTGCAGGAGAGGAAAAGGAAAATTACAAAGGGATTTTAAAAAGAAAAAAAAGAAAGGGAAAGGCTGAATATATATTATTTAAGGTAGAATTGTGTGTAAAGTCTTAGCACTAAATGTGAATAGTGTTAAGAAGTTAGAGAGAAGAACATGTATTTTGAAGTGGTGTAAAAAGCAAGACAGTGATGTCATTACATTAGAAGACATACGATTTTTGTCTCCAGTAGAAAGATATCAAACCAAAGTGTGGTGGAAAAAATGCTATATGGAATTTTGGGAGAGAGACCTGTTTGGGAATATTTATATAAAGATGCAATTAAAGTGTTAGATGTTAATGATTCAATAAAGGTGTTTAAAAAAAGTGTTAGATCTTATGTTTGTTATGACTGGTAGAATTATTGTTATTTGTGTATGATGGGTGGACCATGTTATTAGAATTATTGCAATTTATGCATATATAACAAAAAGGAGAAAGAAGAAATGTTTAGAAATATAATTCAATATGTAGCAGTTAATATGGAGATTATTGCAGCAGGGGATTTTAATTGTAAATTAAGACAACAGAAAAAAAGAGTCATATGATATCAAATTAGTATGAGACATTATAAATTATAGACAGCTAAAAATATGGAATTCAAAGATATGGATATATAGAAGAGAAAATAAAAGAACAGAAATAGATTTTTGTCAGAAAGTTTAATAACAGTAAAACAAGGAGTGTTAATGACATGATTTTCAGACCATAGAGCAATTTGGATTTCAATAAATGAAAATGCTGAGCATATAAAACTAGGGAAAGGTTTAGAAAGAGTGAACAAGGTAAAATGGAATGTTGCAAGTAGAGAAGATGTTGTGAGATTATGGCAAGACCACATAGAGATGACAGAATTTTATAAAACTTGGTCAGAATGGTTAAACTTCAAAATGACATATGAAAAGTGTTGTGTGACATGGGAGAAACAGAAAAGATATATGGGAAAAATAAAGTATAAGAATTTAAGTAATGATACAATCAATTTTTTAGAGAAATATTATTAAAATGACTTTATTAAGGAACTGGAATTATATGAGCTGAATAAGAAAAAAACAGAATATTTATTGTACAAACAAAAATATTTTCTGCAAGGAAAAAAGAAGTCATGCCATATTTAAGTAAAATAATTAAAGAGAATAATAGTGTAATAAGAGAAATGAAAGATTCACACGGTATAATACACAGGAGCAAAATATTAATATAGTAAAAGAATATATTAGGGCATTATTTAAAGAGCAAGGGACAAAGACGTGGAAGGAATGGAAGGTACATGCATTTTCCGACAATGATAATAAGAATTTAGAAAAAGAAATAAAAATAGAGGAATTAGAACAGATGTTAAAGGTAAGGAATTTAGATTCTGCAGCAAGACCAGAAATAACAGAATATAGAATGTATAAAAATTCGACTGTAGAGCAAAAAATGATTTGCAAAAGTATTAAATGAATGGTTCAATAAAGGTTTTATGTATAAAGAGTTATGTAAGGGTGTTATTAGATTTAAAAGGAGAAAAGGTGAGAAGAGAGAAATACAGATTTGGAGACCAATTGTATTAAATAACACAGATGCTAATCTTTCTATGAAAATTTTAAAATGGAAGATGGAAGAGAAAGTGGGTAAAGTTGTAAAAGAAAATGGTTCAAGGTTTATTATTAATAATTACATAATTAGTAGAGGATATAATACTTAGAAATGTTCAGGCGAAAGTAATGTTAGGAAATTTAATTAAAGCTTTTGATTCTATTCAGCATTCTGTGTTATGGGATATATTTGAAACCTATAAGTAAAAAAGATTAAAAATATTTGTACTTCAGCATATAAGGATAATATTGTGAAGGCTATCATAAATGGATGGTTAAGTGAAGATATACAATTAGAAAAGTGTATTAGACAAGGTTGTCCACTGAGTGTTACATTATTTGTATTAGTAATGAATGCAATATCTACATATAGGAATAGAGATATGGAAGGAATTATGCATTTCCAGAGAATGGATAAAAATGCCTATTTTATTTAATTATGCAGATAATAGTATTATTATTATTATTATCATGATTACAAAATATGGATCAGGTACGGATGCAGTGATAAAAGAAATGCAGGACATTATTCAGGTAATAAGTTTTGTATTAAACAAAGACAAAAGTCATGGTTTAGGATTCAAGGGGAAGATTGTTGCAACTAAATTTAATATGACAAATATTAAAGTTAATTTTGGGAAACAAGAAATTACAGAAACAATATGGGAGGAGAAAATAGAGGAAATGAAACGTGTATGCTCTGGAAGTCTTTTAGGTTTTCATTCAATAAAAACCTTCATTTAATTAATTCCATATTGTTAGTCAAAATGACTTATCAGGTGTTTTCAGTGTTCATTTGATGTTAGAGAAAGAAATCTGTACTATAATATTTTCTTTCATTTGGGGATTGAGGTTGAACCTGGTTAAAAGAAAAGTCCTATATGTGAGAAAAGAAAAAGGAAGATTGGAGCTAATAAACCCTATAGTATATATACTGTTTCATTAAGTTTATATAGAGTAATGAAATGTGTAAGGGATAATGAGGTTTCTTTATTAATGAAAATATTAAGTTTGAAGCACAAAACAGAATGGTTAACTTATTTCAGTTCAAAAAATGTGAGTTTGTTGTAATAAAAATAGATAATTGTCAAAATAAGATTATCTTTTGGAAAATAAATGTGAAAGTGATTGAAAATGAAAGAAAAGAACTGTATAATAGGATTAAGGAAAAGTATTACAGGATTTACCCATGCCAGGATTTAAATATAGGAAAAAATGCTACTGAGGCAAGAATGGAAAGATGTAGGGGAACTACAGTGTGTCAAGATTTTCTATGGAGAATGACTATAAAAAATTAAAAGTAAAGGTGAATATGCCTTACAAAAGTAGAAAAGACAGAGTCTGCTTGCATTGTGGTGATTTTGAAACCAGTCAACATGTTTTTCTAGAATGTAAAAGAGTTAATATGTTATGGAAAAAGATTCTAGATATGAATTATGATGAAGGATTTAAAGATGTGAGTAATTAAATATGGATATGATTTAATTTGCATATTACAGAAACAAAAATAAAACAGAGGTTGAAAGAATTGATAAAAATGTTTTGTATATTATGCTTAAATTGGAATCAGAGAGTGAAAAGAAAATCAAGTTTAATGAAAAATGGGATTTAGCCATAATATTAAAAAATCCACAAAAGAGCACCTCCAAAGGCAACCAATAGTCTTTTGAGCTTAAATTTTTATTTTAACACAGTAAAATAGTAAAACAAAAAACACTACACACATAAACGCTTACAGTATTCACCGCATTTTTGTCAGTAATAGGACTTCTTCAGCTGTATGGATATCCCTTCATTACTCTCTCATTTATATGTTAAGATCAATTAATGACAACCTATTAAAATCTTGTGTTTATTACAACTAATTCAATTAAAATTAGGGAAAAAAGAGAAAACCGAAAGGAAATTAAAAATGAGAATATACAAACATGGGTACGATATCAAGAACAAGAATGAAAACAATACATTTTATAAACATTATATATCCTGTCATGAAACTATTTTCATTTTTTTGTTTTGGAAGTAGTACCAAAGGAACAGAGAGGGGGACTATGGGAGACTAGACTAGAGTATAGAGAGTTATACTGGCAAATAATACTAGAAGCCAATAAATTTCCTGGTCTGAATGATGCGGTCTCCCTAGTCCCTGTTCTAAAACTTAGAGCAGCAAAATTGTGAATTAGGTTATTAACCACTAGATGGAGCCAAATGATTGAATTATAAAAAGTGGAAGGATAAAGTTTGTATATTTAAATTTAATTTTATGTATATACTTTTTAGGGGCAAGTGATGATTATCAATTTTAAAGTATATCTGCTTTTAGAAAAGGGATGTCAGTTTTAAGGATTTACACTCACACAACTTGATGTGTCATTGATTCATGTTATTTTAATATGTCTTTTATGCAAATTTTAACTGAATTAGTTGTAATAAGCATAAGGTTTTAATAGGTTGTCATTAATTGGTCTTAACATAAATGAGAGAGTAATGAAGGGGTATGCATACATCTAAAGAAATCCTATTACTCACGAAAATTCGGTGAATACGTTACCGTTTGTGTGTACTATTTTTTGTTTTACCATTTTACTGTGTTGAAAATAAAATTTTAAGCTCAAAAGACTATTGGTTGTCTTTGGAGGTGCTCTTTTGTGGATTTTACAAGTTTTGGACTGAAACGAGCACTTTACATCTCTATTTTTATTATATTAAAAAAGATAAGGTTTTGGTGATAATTGGAGTGAGGGTGAAAAAAGTAATATCTAAGTATTGTATGTATACGATGAAGGAAATGTAGAAGGAAGATGTGATATACATTTTGTAAATATTGTATATAGTGTATATAATGAAAAGTATGTATATATAATGTAAATAAGAAGGAATTTAAATAACTATGATTGTTTTAATAAAGAACCCCTACTCTTTTTGAGTGGGGGTGCTGTTCATTGCGGAACCTCCTGCTTCTTGTCTGGGTGCAGTGGCAGCTTGTAGAAGCAGGAAGGAGTACGGTGGATGTAATAATTTCAGAAGAACTATCCTGTTGTAGTGAGGAAGTTGGACAGGAGATTACAGTAAAAGAGTGGCCAGTGGTTATGTCTGGTAGGCAGCCAGTTGACTCTTTGCAAAAGGAAGTAGTAGATGATATTTGGGCATGTGAGTCTGTATGGAAAGTGCCAGTATACAGTGAAAATGGAGAAGTGTACATGCAGAGTATGTGAAGGTGGTTGTACCTTCACACGTTTCAGAATTTTTTTTCCAAGAAAAAATGTTTGAAGCAGAGAGTGAGAGACAGAAAAAAGTATCACTACAACCCTCCAGTAAGGAAGGTTGCAGAATGTTTACTTACATGATTTAATCAACCAAAGTGAGCTAGAAAGAGAGAAGGCAGTTTTGTGGAGAGATATTATGGACAGACTTCAAGAAGTGGAGGGAGAGATAACAAAGAAGTTGTCTTATGTGGAGACACTGAAACAGGGATGAAGAAGAAAAGAAGACAGAATTAAAGAGAAAGAAACATTTAGTAAGAATAAGTTGTAAAGAAGAAAAACAGCTGGGCAGGTATGACATTTGTCATAACATAATAACACCATTAGATATTTCAATGAAAGAGGCAAAAACATGTATTCATATTAAAAATGTTTTGGTGACATTACATTTGAATCATGACAGCATATGGAGAAATTTGGGGGCAATATGACTACAAGAAAAACTGCAATACATGGAACTTGTATGTTTTGCAAGCATTTAATACAGAGACAAAAAAGAAAATGTATGTTCCATTTCAAAGTGAAGTAGAAAAAGAATCACTAAAAGACTATTTAAAGACTGTATTAAAAGATGTTATGGACATTACAAAAATGTATGATAATAGAGGTTTATAAACTAAGGGTGGGGAGTGCATTAAAATGGAACAGGAAAAAAAATAGTACATATTCCAAGTATGATAAATGCAGATGAAAACAAAGTCACTGTGAAATATTAGGGGGCAACAAAAAACTTTTTTGTGTGGAAGGAGTGTTAATTTCATCAACTGTGACAAAAAGAAATGTTATATTTGTGGCAAACTTGGGCATTATGCAAAAATATATGAATTGAAATGTTTTAAATGTGAAAAAACAGGTCATTTATGGATGGATTGTAAGGAAAATACAGAAGAATTTAATGAACAAGTAGGTAGAAAGCATGGAATGAACATGATATAGAGCAGGAGGAAGAAATAAAAAGAGAACAAGGAAAAGAACAAGAACAGCAGACAAAAATAGATGATAATGAGCCAAAAGAATGTGGAATATTAAAAGATAAAAATATAGAAAAAGACGAGCATTAAGTAATGGTAGAAACAAGTGATGAAGAAGAACTTAGTTGGAAAGTGGTTAAGGGAAGGAAAAAAGGTAAAAGATAAGAGAAATTTTAAGGGTGTAGGTATAAAAAAATTAAAAAGGCAAAGGGTAAAAACAGGAAAAATAAGAAAGTATCCATAAAATAAGAGCTAAGAATCTTAATGATAAGTGTGAACAGTATAAAGAATATAAAAAGAAGATTAGGTGTAATGGGATAGTGTGTAACACTTGAGATGGATATAACTATACTTGAAGATGCAAGAATTTTAAAAGATTACTTGCAATCACTCCTCATCTGAGAAGTGATTAAAAGTTAAGTTATAGAAAGGTGAGATTATTTTGAATATTGGAAAAGAAATATGGTCAATTATAGAAATATGCAAAAGTTCAATAGGAATTTGAGATTTTTCCTTGTTAATGTTGGGTAGGGTAATAGCTGCAGATGTGAGATGGCAAAAGCAGGTTTTAGAACTATAGCAGTTAATACATATGTGATGAAAAAAAAAGAGGGGATGTTTAAAAAAATGCTAGATTATATAAGTGTGAACCTGGAGCTAATGTTAGTGGGGGATTTTAATTATAACCTGAGGAAAAGGAAAAATATGGTGGTAATGTTAAAATAATGACAGAAATAATTAAAAGTGCAAATATATAGGCCAATAAACAGTGGACTTACAGAAGGAATAACTTAAGAACAGATAGAGATAGTTTATTATTAATGCTTTTTTAATACTTTATTATTTCAGAAAGTTTGAAAATTATACAAGAAGGTATAAAAGTTACAGGATTTTCAGGTCATTTGGCAATTTGAATAGAGATTCAAGAAAGAAAGGGATATATAAAAACAGATAAAGGTATTAAAAAATTAAATGAAAATGATTTAGATAAGGAAGGTATAGAAAGATTTAGGAAATTATGGAAAGATCATATAGGAAAGAGATAATTTTATAAGAAATTGACATCTTGGTAGATACGTTTTAAAGAAAAATTTAAGAAATGCTTTTTGTAATGGCAAAATTCAAAAAGAAAAGAGGAGAATAACTAATACAAAGAAGTATGTAATTATGCTTTTCAAGATTTAGTAAGAAATAAGAAAGAATTTTTTGAGAGAGAGAGAAGGAAATATATGAGATTAATCAAACAAAGATTAAAAGGATGTTATTTAAACAAAAGTATTTTTACAGGAAAAAAGAAAGAGGTGACACTTTCATTTGAACAGAATTCTAGAAGAAGACAAAAGATTAATAAGAGAATTAAGAAAAGAGAGAGAGGAGAAAGTGTTAAAAGTCAACAAGAAATAATTAATGTAATAAAAGAATATATAGAAAAAACATTTAAAGAAAATAAGTTAGAAAGAAGACAAAGGTGGAAAGTTACAAAAATAAAACAGGATCATTAAGATTCAGAGAAAGACATAGCACTGGAAGAAGTGAATAATATGTTAAAAATAACAAACATGGAATCAGCAACAAGATTGGGTGGGAAAGAATATTATATGTATAAAGACATGTTAGATTTGCTGAAGTAGTATTTTGTGGGGGGATTAATTGAACGGTTAGAGGAAGGTTTTGGACAAGAAGAAATATGTTTTAGAGCTATGAAATTTAGATGGAAAAAAGAGAAAAAAGAGGACATAAGAAATTAGAGAATGATCGTCTTAAATAAAGATTATAATATTTTTTATGAAAATAATAGAAAAGAGACTGGAAAATAAAATTAAAAAAAATTAGAATACACAATATTTGGGAAGAGGAAAAAGGAAGTCAAGAGTTACTAATGATAATAAGAGATATTGCAGACAATATAATGAATAGGAAAACAGAAGCTAAAATCATGGCGACTGACTTGAGTAAAGCATTTGACAAGATACAACACAAAATGTTATGAGACATAATGAAAGAATATAATATAAGCCATATTAAAAGTATTTGTTTCAGTGTATGAAAATAAAATAAAATAAATGTTGTAGCGAATTGAGTGGTGCAGAAGATATATTCTTAAAATATGAGAAAATATTGAAAGTTAATGTAGATCATGTTGGATGGAATACAGAGGAATAATTATAAGTATGAAGTAAAAGAAGGAGAATTATAGGAACAAAATACAAAGAAAATACAGAATTTATTCAGAAGACAATAGTATTTACTGAAGGGAATGAAAGAGGAATTATCTCCTTTTTTGGAAAAAATGTTAAAATGCAAAAGATCATAATGGAAGAAATTATACCACAAGAAGGTAAAATTGTGAGTGAACAAGAAAAGATTGAACAAGAAGTAGTGAACTTTATTGCAAAAAGTTTGAAGGAAAAAGAAAAACAGAAGAAATTGTTTGGAAAGTAAGGGGATTTTCAGAAGTAGAGAATGAACTATTAAGGAAAGAAACTACATTTGAGGGTGTACAAAATATACTTAGTATGGTGAATGAAAATTCAGTGTCGGGCCCAGACAGAATTAGTTATGCATTGCACAAAAAAAAATGAAAGAAGAACAGAAGAAAGTATAAATTAAGATGATAAATAAATGAAAGGAAGGGGGGCTTAAAG